>NW_023303892.1:0-45466 GCF_011077185.1 Oxyura jamaicensis | reverse complement strand
GGAGCGGCGCTGGCTGCCGCTGCTGCTGCTGCTGCTGCTGCTCTGCCTCGCCCTGGCCGCCGCCGCCGCGGGTGAGTGCGGCGCGGGGGAGCGGGGCCCGCTGCGGGGCGGAGCGGAGCGGGCGCGGAGCCGGGGGCGGCCGCGGCTGGCAGGGAGCCGGCGGCACCCCCCGGGGGGAGGACAAAGCTCTTTTCAGGGCGGTAACAAACCTCGCTCTGTCCGCCCCGGGGCAGCGGGGCCGAGCGACGGCCCGCGGAGGTCCCCGGCAGCCGGCCGTGCCACGGGGTGCCGGGGTCCCGTCGGGTGGGCGGCGGGCGCAGAGCCGGGGGTCGCGGCCCCCCGAGCCCCCGGTGCCGGCCGAGGTCCGGTGCGGTGGGGACCGGGCAGGCGGGGAGGGGGCTGCGGGGCGGCGGGGAGCCGGGCGGCTTTGGGGTGGGCAGGGGGAGCCGGGGAGCCAAGCCCGAGTCGGGGCCGTGCCGTGCCCTTCGCAGCGGCCGTGCTCCGTGCAGGTGGCCCGGCCGCTCCGGTGCAGGAAGCACTCGCGAATGGCTTCTGCTGGGGGCAATTCAGGAAACCTTGCCGCCCGGCCCTGCCCGCTTTGGGCCGAGCGCCGCAGCATCCCCATCCCTCGTGCAGGTGGCGGGGGGGAACACGGCTAACGCTCTTCTTGCCATCGCAGGGCCGGTGCCGGATGGGACGGGTCCGGAGCAGGGCCGCATCCGAACCCTGGTGCGGCCGCGGGGTGCGCGGCGCGGGGCCGGGCACCGGGCGGGAGGATGGCGGAGGCTCCGCCGGCCCCGGCCCCGGCCGCGGCTCTCCCACAAGGGCCCCATGCCCTTCTGACACAGGTGAGTGGCGGTGGGGCTCGGGGGGGGGGATGCGGGGACACACGCGGTGGTGCTGGGCTGGGGCTCATCCCACCGCGCTTCGCTCTTGTTGCAGGGTCGCCAGCAGCCCTCCAGGGACGCGTGCCCCGCTGCCAGCCCTGCTCCCTAGCCTGGTCTGCTCGGCCCTGAGCCCCGTGCGTGGGGTCCCACCCGTGAGCCCCGGGCTGGCGTCACCTCCACCACCGTGGCTGGCCCCCGGGCCGTGTCCCGTGGGTACCACCGTGTCCCCTCGCCGCCTCCCGGGCAGCCCACGGTGGAGCTGGGGCGCTGTCCCCGTGCCCCGTTCCCGGCTCGCCGGGTCCGCGGGCTTTGCGCAAAGCACTTTGTCGGGCGGAGGAGCTCCCTGCGGCCCCGCAGGAGTCCTGCCCCCGTCCCTGTCGCCCACCTGCCCCGGCAGCGTGGCTGGGGAGGGTCTATTTATTCTCGTGGTGCTAACCCCGCGGGAGCTGCCCCCCCCTCCCTGGCGGCAGAGCCACCTCTGCGGGACCCCCGGGGCGTGGGGTGCCCACCCGTGGGGGTCTCTGTGTGAAGCACTAACGTATGCCAAAGTGGGGGGCTTAGTCGTGGTGCCGGGCCCTGTTGGTCACCGTGTCTCTCGTGTCTGTAAAGATTTGTTCTGTGTAAATACATCTTTATAATAAAGAGCTATGATGACAATAACCACTTGTTTTCGGCGCGGTGGCGGCTGGGTGGCTGGACCGGGGGCTGGGACGAGGTCTGCAGCCCTTGGGGCCGTGGAGAGATGCTCGGTGCCCTGCGAGGGGGACGACCTGTCCTGTCCTGGTCTCAGTCCCTGTCCCTCAGGGTGCTGGTGCTGTACGCGATGCTGCAACGGCAGCCGGGGCTGGGGCTTGCGCATCTCGCCAGCCGAAAGCAGTTTCTCGTTGCCGTGGTTACTGGCGATTGGTGCCGGGTGGGTGCAGCGCCCGGGGTGGGGAGAGGGGCCTCAGCCTGAGCCCGGCCCTGGGTGGGGGGGCACAGGGCGATGGGACGGGACGGGACGGGCACTGCTGCAGCTGCTGGAGCTGCCCCGCTTCTGTGGGACCACAGCCCTGTCCTGGGCACCTTTGGCTCTTCTGCCGTCATGCCCTGGGGCTGCCTGACCTGCCCCCCTCCCAGCCTAAGACCACCGGCCCCGCTGGCCACAGGGGAGCAGCGGTGGGTGCTTGACCCCTGGCACCCCCCTCCCTGGCATCCTCGTCCCCAGCATCCCCCTCCCTGGCGTTCCTGTCCCTGGCATTCCTCTCTCTGGTGTCCCTATTCCTGGTGTCTCTATTCCTGGCGTCCCTGTCCCTGGCATCCCTGTCTCTGGTGTCTCTATTCCTGGTGTCCCTGTCCCTGGTGTCTCTATTCTGGCATCCCTGTCCCTGGAGTCCCTGTCCCTGGTGTCCCAGTTCCTGGTGTTCTCCTCTCTGGTGTCCCCATCCCCATGGGCCCCGGCTGCAGGCACCTGGTCCCTGGCATCCCCATCCCCGGTGTCCCAGCTCCCTGCATCCTCATTCCTGCTCTCTCTGCCCCTGTTTCCCCCCTCCCTGCTCCCTCCCATGCCCACGGAGAGGGGCAGCGGCTGAGGGCTGAGGGGGGCTTGCATGTGGGTCGGCGGCTGAGCCCTGCAAAAAGGGATGGGACCCCTCCTGCCTCCCCCCACCCCCGGAGCGGTGCTGGGCTCCCCGAGCTGCTGGGGCAGGGGAGCCGCAGGAAAGCGAGGGCTGCGCGGGGGGCACCGCGCCGGGGGTCCCGCAGGCGGGCACAGGGGCGGCAGCACCGGTGGGGAGGGAGTTAACGGGGCCGCGGAGGGGCGGAAAGGCTGCAGCTGCGGGGCTGGGAGCAGGGGCCCGGGGGAAGCGGGGCTGGGCCCAGCTGGCCTCCATGAGCTCATCCTCGGGGAGCGGGAGGGATGCGCTCCCCGGCCACGCGCCAGCGCGCTCCCGCCACGCCGCACGCCTGCGCCCGCCCCGTGCGTCCCGTGCGGGCCCCGCTGGGTTTTCCCCTCCTGCCGGGCCGGGGGCTGCCATGCCGGCGGGTGCCGCGATGAGGGAGAGGCAGGATGCGGTGCCCTGGCCGCAGCCCAACCGCCCCAACCCTGCTGGCCCCATCTCTGCCCTGGAAGGGGGAGGCCGGGGAGGTCCCCCCGGTTGGGCTGTGGCCAGCCGGTGCCGGAGGAAAAGGCTCCTGGGCCGGGAGAGCGAAGGAATCTCTGGCTTTTCCTGGCTTGGCCTGCTGCCTGCAGGCAGGTGGGGGCTGCCGGGCTCCTCCACCGTCCCCGTGCACCGTGCCAGCTCCCTCGCACGCTGCCGGCAGCGGCTGCGGCAAGTGCCAAAGCCGGAGGGGCTGCGAGGTCTCAGCAGCTGGGGGCAGAGGCCGGGAGGGTGCACGGCCTCCACCGCAGTGCCTGGCTGCTGGGCACGGCCAGGACGGGGAGCTTTGCTGGGTCCAAGCTGGCCCAGTTGAGAAGCAAGGGTGCTGGGGGTGCCGGGAGAGGGGAGGGGAGAGGGATGAGCCACTGCTGGAGGTCTTTTGGGGACCTCTGGCTGCATCCCAGGGCTCAGGACATGCGGGCCGGACAGGGGATGGTGGCTGTGCCAAAAACACAGGCCGAGGCACAGCACTCATGGCGCACACCGCCGGGGTGCCACCAGCCACGCCAGCCCCACCACGCAGACGCTTCCAGCAGCACGGTGGGTGCTGGGCACGTTCAAGCCCCCATCCCCACGCACTGCTCAGAGCTCCAAGGCCTTCCAAGGAGCGCCACGGCCATGGCCAAGCCTTGAGGATGCACGGGCCCAGCCCTCAGCTTGTCCCACGGGGGCCGCAGGGCTTCGCGCCCTCTCCGGCATTTCCGCCGGCAGTGGCAGGAATGCAGCGGCCACGGGAACAATGCCGGCACCTTGCACCGGTCCCCTCCGTGACGAGGCCGGGAGCAGCTGCCTGGGCACAGCCCTGCACTCAAGGAGCAGGCAGGAAGCAGATGGAGATGACACTGGTGGCCGTTTCCTGCGGCAGGATGCGGCCGGCTTTCTCCGCTGCTGCTCCAGATGCCGAGCCAGAGGGGCTGGAGGGCCCCGTGCCGCGCTCCGGCACTGGTACACCCCACTGGGACCCCCTCCCCAGCACGTGGGGGGCCCTACCGAGAACTGTGTGCCACCAAGGCACTCAGGGACGCTCAAACACCTTGTGCCCAGCTCTGCCCCTGTCCCCTGGGGTTTCTGCCCCCAGCACAGCCCCGCGTCCCTCCCGGGAGGCTGCAGCCCCGCAGCCACTGCCCCCGGCCAAGCAGCTCCCGGCTACGTGAGGGCCAGCAGGCTTGGCCTGAGCCCCAACCCCACAAAACCACTGCTTGCACAACTGAGGTTTATTTGGAACAGATGGATTCCCAATAAATTATGTAATTTAAAAATTAAAAAAAAAAAAAAAGAAATTATAATACTAAGAGCCACAAGGTCCGGGAGCCCCCAGCTGCTCAGCCAGGGCACGGGGAACACGGGGCAGCACAAGATGGGGCCAGGTATGTGGCTCTGGGGCTGAGCACAGGCACCGTCCCCATATCCCCTTGGCTGAGGCCTGGCAGCTCCCCCCCGCAGCAGGCAGGGCTCTGCTTAGTGTTTCAGCAGGGAAAAGCCCCCCCTTGTACCCACATCTCCCTTCCTGAGGGCTTCCCCTCCCCAGCTGCACACTCCCCCAGTGCTTCAGGCCCCCTGCACACTGCTCCCCTAGGGCCTGGGGCTCAATTCCCTGACCCCTGAGGGATGGATGGAGCGCACTCGATGGTGCCTGCGCCCTCAGCCCTGGTCCTGCAGCAGGGATGGGGGGGCAGGAGCCGTGTCCTGCTCCGTGCCATGCCCAGGGACTGCCCTGGATAAACCACACCTGGATAAACCTTCACCTCACAGCCCTGCTTGATCCGGGCTCCTCTACGTCAGCCAGCAGTCCCCGCATCCCCGTGGGCAGCCGGGGCACAGGGGGAGAGGGCAGAGCAAGGCGCTGGTGCCAGAAACCAGGGGGATGGGGATGCCAAAACCTTACCCCAGGAGGGAAGGAGAGGAAACTGCGCCGCCGGAGGGAAGGGGCCACGTGTCCAGATCACCCTCGCAGCACTGCCAGGGTCCTGCTCTCATGGGACCGGGTACCAGGGTTAACCCGGGCTGCTGCGTGGCGGAGGGTGACACATGCCCAACGCCAGGCTGGGAGAGCACAGGGCTCTCAGCAGTGCGACCAGTACCCACCAGCACACAGGGATGCAGCCCGCAGGCTGAGCCACGGCCCTCCAGAAGCACCAGCAGCCTCCACCCTTCCCTGCGATGACTGCAGGGAGACGGGGGTGAAAAGGGGAGAGAAGCGCGGGTCGGGGAACTGGCGACACGGCTACGGGACAAGCGGGCCGCTGGCAGCACGTCCGGGTACCAGCAGATCCAGCCAGCTCCAGGGGAGAAAGCAAGAGGGTCCTGTCACGGATGGCAGTGCAATGAGCACGCAGGTCCTCTGCGGCGTGGGGTACAGCAGTGGGAGAGAGAGGAGAACGCTTCCCTTCCAACTGTAAACACGGCACTTGGAGGAGCTGGGAGCCTTCTGCCCTTCAGGAGCCGCCGGAGGCCCTGCCTGGGCACGAGGCCGGCAGCATGGGGCCCCCCGGCTTTGGCATGCGGGCAGGATCACTCCTCGTCCCCGGCAAGCAAGAAGCCATAGAGGAAGTTGGTGGCACGCTGGCGGTCCTGCTGGGTCTGCTTCGCCATCAGGTTGGGTGGAGGCCGCAGGAGGAGGCTGGTGAACAAGGTGGCTGCAGAGGCAGAGTTAGTTACAGGTGGGGAGCGGAGGCCTCGAGAGGCGCCAGGGAGGGGTCGCGTTTCAGGGAGAAGGCAGAGACGCCTCCGTCTTACCGATCATGGTGGCACTGACGTTGTTGTCTTCCGAGTATTTGAGCAGCTCTCGGAGGAACGACATTAGGTACCGAAACACGCTGCGATGGCAGCGAGGCAGCTGAGAAATCACCTGCAAAGAAAACAGGGATGGGAGCACTCCCAGGGCACGCGCGGCGCCCTGGCCTGGCCGAGCTGTGCCTCCCTGCACTGCCGGCGGGCAGCCTTCCCCCTCTGCTGCCCGACCACCAGGGACCAGTTACAGTCCCAGGAAGAGCGCAGCAAGCCACCAGCCTACTGCTGGTGACGGCACCGCTGGGCTTCAGCTCCTGCTGACACCCCTTCTAGGAGAACCGTGGCACCAGGTGAAAACTGACCCTGCCCCGGGGCTGCTTCCCCTCTTGCCTTCCAGCTGGATCCAGCTGCACAGTAGCAGCACTAGGACCAGGACAAGAGGTTTCCCGAGGCCAGCTCTGAAAACATTCCTAGCTTCTTCCTCTGCCCAAGGACACGCTTGGCCTTGCTTGCTGCTCCGCCAGCTATTTTTAAGAGCCACTCTGTTGCCGTCCTTAGAGAAAGCACAGGAACTGCAGCAGCGAGCAGGTGCTCAAACCCTCGAGACCGTTGAAGGCTCTCTGGCTCCCTGGGGCTACTATTCCCAAGGTGCTCAGGGCGATACCACCCACGCCTGGGGGCTCTTTGGAAGCCACCAGCTCCCCAGGGACCGCTGGAGGAGCCGCAGTGCCAGCCCTTGGGCAAGAAGAGGGCACTGCCGGAGCACCCAAGCCATCCTGCTCACCACAAGGAGCCTCTCCCAAAGCTCCGTGCCAGCCCACGGGAAGGCAGCAAGCCCTGGGTCCAAGCCAGAGCCGGGAGCAGCGGGGAAAGCTCCCCCGAGCCTGCCGCGAGCGGATGGAGGCAGAGGCAGCGCCGTACCTGTCGGCAGAGCCGGCTGTCGTGCGACCAGTCGAGGCAGCGCTGATACATCTCGTAGCAGATCACCGGCTCTGGCAGAGCCTCCAGGAAGATGAGGAGCGCTTCAGCCACAGAGTGGTTGCTGCCCGCTGGGCCGGAGGGAGTCAAGGGGTGCGCGGAGCAGACGGACCTCCCCCCCCCGCCTCTCCTCCTTCCCATTTGCTTTGCTGCTGCTTCCTCCCCGCAGGTCCCGTTGGTTCTCTGCCTGACTGCTTCCCGACACCACAGCCCCTCTCCTCTGCTCTTCCCCGTCCCCACAAAATGCTGGCGCATCCGCCCTGCGCTGCTTCTGCCCTCCCCCGAGCCCCACCATCAGTTCTTGCCCTTGGCACAGCCTTGCAGAAGCTTCCCTAAGGTTGGGTTAAGCGGCGCGTGTTCAGCTCCCGGAGGGGTCACCTCTGGAGGGACAGCAGGGAGCCAGCCCCCAGGCAGGGACCCTTCCAGAAGGGTCAGACAAGCGCTCCTCAGAGAGCAATCTCACAGCAGAGCAGAGATTCAATGGGTTCCTGGGAATGCCAGGCGCAGCAAGGATACGGATTGTCTCGGGGATACTGGTGTCCAGGCAGTCGATGATCTGCTGCAACTCCTCTTGCATGCCTGGGGTCTGGAACAGGTCCTCCTGCCAAAAGACAGCGGTGTCAGCGCAGGGACAGCAGCAGTCGCCTCCCTCACAGAAGCTGAGGCACGCAGGGACAGCAGGGTGCACGCTGGAACCCCAGCCAGCGCCTCAAGCAGAGGGGAGAAGCCCCGCCGTACAAATACCCCGCTGGAGCTGACCTCCAGGCGGAGGTCCCAGCCCTCACCTGGTGGCAAGCGTGCTTGAACAAGTGGTCCACCAAGAGCCAGATCTCCTTCGGCACCTGCAGCGGCAGCTCGCTTGCATCCTCGCTGTTCAGGATGCTCATCCGCAGCGTGGATTTCTCCTGGCGGCAAAGAGAACAGCGAGCTTCAGGGAAAGCTCGGTCCCTCTGCAAGGGTCTGGAGAAGGGAAGCAGCAGCACCCAGGACGCCCCTGGCCCTGCTCCTACAGCAGACGGCAGGTCCCTGCCCCAAGCAACCTGCCTGCTCCACCACTGAACAGCAGGTGACAGGCCGAGGCACAGCTCAGGGGAGCTCCCTCCAAAAAAAAAAATAAACAGCTCCCAGGACGTGTCCCTGGCTGCCCCAGCTGACCTGTCCGCGTTACTCCCAGCCTCCCCAGGGGATAATGAGCCTTGCTGCTGCACTGGCTTCCACCGTTGGGTTTAAGCCCAGCCGCTGCTCTCTCCTCGTCCAGCTGCTCTCCTCTGAATGCACAGTCAAGGACATGTCTTTACCGACTCCTGTGCGCTCTGGTGGCGCGTGAAGCAATTCAGTTTTCTCAGAGTTTGCTTCCTGATCTTCCTAAGGAGAGGAGCCTGCTGAAAACAGAACACCCTGACACCACGGTCACGCTTTCCTGCTTGCTCACGGGAGGCAGCTGGCTACCTCAACTGCTCAGAAATCCCCACCGCACCAACCTTGGACGGGATCAAAATTTTCTTGCTTGATTTTATCCTCCCTTTATGATCGCTCGTGTTCCTGCGTGCTCCCAAAGAAACACCACGCGCAGCCCTCCCGAAGCGCACACAGCGGAGCCACACAGAAGAGACCGGCACAAGCAGGAACGCAACCAAAAGGACACCAGCAGAGAGGAGCACCGCAAGCCTAACACCAAGCGCTTCATTTTTGCTGGCAGCTTCCGTGACAACTGTGATCTCTGTCCCTCTGCAGCGCACACAACTGCCCGCAGCCAGCTGGGGCTGCCTCTGGGTTCCCCCCATCCCTCAGACTGGCACGAGCCCTACCGACGCGGGCAGTGGCAGGCTTGCCCCACACATCACCGAGTTTTACCCAGCGAGCAGACACCGGGTCTTGGCTACACACCCTCCTCACCCATCCAAGCACTGGAAAGCAGAGCGTTAAGCGAGTTCCTCGCAGCTTCCCTCGAAGAGCTAAGGCGCGAGCTGTGGGCGCTCCTTGAGAGCTAAAGACTCTGCGACAACAAAAAAAAATCCCTGCTCCAGGCCACGCGGCGATGGAGCCGAACCCCAGAGCGGCACTCGGAGGGACTCGGAGAGCTGCGGAGCCCCGGCAGGAGCCTTCCCGGGGCTGTCCTCGCGCATCGGGCGGGCACCGAGCGCCCTCTCCCGCTGCACGCGGGGAAGGGAAGCGCCGCCGAGGAAGGAAGATGCTCTGCAGAAGGATGCTCCCGGGGGACAGCGGCAAACTCCTCCCTCCCCCGCTGCTAGGAAGGAGCCTGGGGGCTTCATCCGGTTCAAGCCCCTCTTGGAGGGAGGGCTCCTACCCTGACAGCCTGGAGAGGGAGAAGTCGCCCAGCCCAGCCTGCGCAGTCAGCTCGCATCGGCTACCAAATGTCTGAGCTGGTGCAGGACGAGCAGGAACAACGCTGCCATGCGCACAGCAGCGTCTCCACCTCCCACCTGCCCTCGGAATTACAGATTTGTCTCGTTTGGACCCCAGCGCAGAGCACAAAGTAAAGCAGCGATCCCACTCTGGCATCGGTGGCTGTCGGTGCTGGCAGCGCAAGCGCTGCTGCTGGAGAAAGCTGAGGAACACCTGCCTCCTACACAAGGCCCTCCTGAGGTCTCCGTAAGGGCATCCCAGGATGGAAAGAGCAAAAGATTTCTGTTTTCTGACTCAGCATTCTCCTCGCATCTGAAAAGGCTGCTCTGGTGAAGCTCACCTCACGTGCACGGTTACAGTTCTTTCAGGTATGTCACAGGCTGCCAGTGTTTTCTGGAAGTATTTATCACCACTGCCTGGATCAGGACAGCATTTTTTTTTTTTCCCCATAGCAAATACGGCGAGCTTTAAGCAGCTCAGCTGGGCTGGCCCCATCTTGACTACGGGGTCACTTTGTGCTCCTACATGTTCTCATCTATTCTGGGCCCACAGCTGCGCTAAGAGGCTTTGCTGAAACAGGCGCTCCCTCTGGACCCACCTCCCCTTCCCTCTTCAGCAGAAAGCAAGGGAAAAAACTCTCATTCTTTACAAACAAGTCATCGAGATGCAGACTTCGCCAGCAATTGCTTGCATTACCTTTTCTAAGAAGCTGTCTTCTCCCTGAGAGCATTGGGAAAGAGAGAAGAGGGAAAAGTATCGTTAAGAGAGAGAATGATCTCAGATTAAGCAGAAACCTACTTTGCATTATGAGAACCCACCAAATGCCAGTTCCTTCATACATTTCGCTGACGTGGCCAAAGTTAAACCTGTGGCAGGAGATTTGCCTGCCAGTTAGCAGAAATCCTGCTCACATGATGCACAGCCTTGTCAAGATTTCTGTGAACTCCTCCAAGCAGCCTTGCAGCAGCACCGTTCACTACTGGGCAAACAGCTGGACCACAGGCAGATGAGAGAGATCTGATGGGAAGAAGCTCCCCTTCTTGAATCCTCCTGGCCAGAAATAAATGTTCCTGTATTGTTTCTGCCATCTCCCCCTGTGACCGGGCCAGAGATAAAACACTCACCAAGCTAAATCTGCAGTGCTGAGCGCGTGGCAGCTGTGGAGCTAGCAAGCCCCCTAAGCAGCTTTGCGTAGAGTCAGGGAAACGAGCGTTTGTGCTCAAAACCCGAGGCTGCTTGTCTGCACAACCCAATAGCATTAACACGGCGGCGAGGAGCATGCCAAGGCCCCCTCCAGGCTGTGCGTCCAATCCCTCAGACGATGCCGAAACGTCCGCTCACCAGCGCAGTGCTGGCTGGCAACTTAAGACGTTGTTTAGAGGAGTCCGCGGGAGGAAACAGAAGCAGGTTGCCCAAGCCGAGTTTTGGCAGAACGACCTCTCAGGGTGGGAGCAACCAAAGTGCATTCAAGGGCTGAGCTGGACATACGGCTGCAGCAGCCATGACACAGGGCGTGCTTAGCGGGGAGCAGCATCTCGGGCTCTCCTCCTGCTTCTGCAGCGCCTGCTTCCTTCACTTGCTGTGTGTTAACACAACCTGAACAGAACAGCTTGCTCCAAATATGAGCTAGCGCAGGTTTTTCTTCCAAGGCACCGGAGGAGGGACCGCAGTCCCAGGTTTGGGACGCCAGAGAGCCACGTTGCACAGAAGAGAGGCTCGGTCGGTAACTGGGTGAGTCACCTAGCCGACTGCCTGTCCTGCTGTCCACCTCTCTTCCTGTAGTGTTCAGCATAATGAGCTCTGTGGGACAACGTGCTCCTAAGAAAGATTTTTCAAGACGCTTTTTGAAGCCCACAGGAGGATCCCAAGGAAAAAAAAAAATAGGATGAGATGCTAAAACTGAATTCCCAAAGACAGGGTGCTCAAGTGCTAGCAGCTTCTCCTGGGAGAACTCAGAGAACCATTTCCAAACGAGCTCACACCTACACGTTGCTATCCTGTGTCAGACTGCCCCTCAGACCCTTCCTGACCTGCATTCTCCACTTCTCCCTCTGCTGAAGACAAGACATACATCTTGCCAGGCCAAGAGCAATGCTTGACGCAGTGAATGATAAACTCTAAGCAAGTGCAGGAGAAAGGATGGTTCTTAACACACACAAGCAGACTTCTTTGCACAGTCAACACATTTGCTAAATACATGGAAACCAGACCTAAAGGCCTCTGGGCTGCACAGAGCAGTCACCATTCTCCCTTGTAGAAAGTGCTCAGTTTTTCCTGGCTCCAAGAATTTCTCAGCTCACAGGTATGATCAAAGACAACAGACCTAAAATAGCTCTAATGGGACAGCAGGTTTATAATCTTAAGTGACTAAATTTTGCTTTGGGCTGTTCCACTTGTATTCCTTGAGCTTGCTTAGCATGTTCCAGTGGAGGTCCTGCAGTCAAAGTGACCTCACTCGCAGAACAGACTGTTTCTTCACTGCAAATGCTGGGACAGAGTGCCTTCATGTCTTGCTCTTCTCTGATTGTTTTGCTTCCTGTGCTTCTCTTCTCTGAATAACAGAAGAAGGAAACTGAGAGGTAAAGGAAGCAGAAGAGGCCCCAGAGTACAGTTACTCAGAAGAGCAACGGTGCATATCCAGGAGGGCAGAAGCTAAGAGTCTAGGCCCAAGTTCCTATCCATCAAGCAAAAAGTCAGTGCTGAGCACTGGGAAGCCGGAAGAAAAAGTCACCGAGACCACAGAAATGCTCCAGACCAAGCCTGACGCATTTCAAAAAAAAGAAGAATGATTATCAGCCAAATCCTGAAGAGCACGAGGAGCTTGAGGCCTGCATTAGTTACCTGAATTGAGGAGGCAAACGCTCCATCTTGCCATCTGCATTCTGCTTAACCTAATCTTGTAATTACAAAAATCAGGAATCTAGCATAAAAAAAAGCACAAAGGCCTTTCTGCCTGTTGGGCCAGTGAGAAAAGTGTATGCTTACTACAAAAGGTGGGAACTGGAGGAGGCAGAAAGGGTGGGGCAGCTGCCAAGGGGAAGAGAAAGGAGTTTAAGCCAGCAGGAGCAGGCCCTGCCAAATCTGCAGCCGTGAAAAAGCAGCAGCTCACTGGGCAAACACAACAGCAAACCACACAGAGAAGGACAAGAATCTAAGATATGAGAAGAGAGGAATGGAGATCAGAGAGACTGAAAGAACTGTGCTAATCCACCAGGTCAACAGAAATCGAGCTGCACCCCCAGCAAGTCTGCAGATGGCACCAAGCTGAGGGGTGCCATCCAAAGGGACCTGCACAAGCTTGAGAACTGGGCCCATGTGAACCTAAAGAGGTTCAACAGGACAAAGTGCAAGGTGCTGCACCTGGGTCGGGGCAATCCCAGACAGGAATACAGACTGGGAGAAGAACTCATTGAGGGCAGCCCTGCAGAGAAGGACTTGGGGGTTCTGGTGGATGAAAAGCTCAACGTGAGCCAGCAGTGTGTGCTTGCAGCCCAGAAGGGCGACTGCATCAGCAGAGGAAGGGCCAGCAGGTGGAAGGAGGGGATTGTGCCCCTCTGCTCTGCCCTTGTGAGGTCCCACCTGGAGTCCTGTGTCCAGGTCTGGGGCCCCCAGCACAAGAAGGATGTGGGGCTGTTAGAGCAGGTCCTGAGGAGGGCCGTGAGGATGATGGGGCTGGAGCACCTCTCCTATGGAGAAAGGCTGAGAGAGCTGGGGCTGTTCAGCCTGCAGAAAGGAAGGCTCCGGGGAGACCTCATTGCGGCTTTTCAGTATTTAAAGGTCAGGTATAAAAAAGATGAAGGGCAACTCTTTGCTCAGTCAGGTAATGACGGGACAAGGAGTAATGGTTTTAAACTAAAAGAAGGGAGATTTAGATTAGAGGTTAGGAGGAAATTCTTCACGCAGGGTGGTGAGGCACTGGAACAGGTTGCCAAGAGAAGTTGTGGATGCCCCGTCCCTGGAAGTGTTCAAAACCAGGTTGGATGAGGTCCTGGGCAACCTGATCTAGCGGGTGGCATCCCTGCCCATGGCAGAGGGGTTGGAACTGGGTGATCTTTAAGTTCCCTTCCAACCCAGGCCATTCTATCATGCTCTGAAACGAAAGGGCCTTCCCGGCTGAACAAGAATGAATAAGCAGACTAAAACTCAACAGCTGCTAAACCATTCTGAAGCAAGGCCAGGGAAGGCCATCCGAAAAGGGGACTGAAAGCAGGCTGAAGCAAGAATCAGTGCCCCTCAAAATGGGACTTAACCTCCAAAACAGCCATGAGATACCAAAAGGACAAAAAGTGACTAGGGCACAGTCACACCACCTCAGAGGCACACAAGGTTTCAGAAGGGGGAATGCTGATGCTAGGGGCTCGTGATGCTTGTAGAGATGAACAGTTATCTCTGCACTGCAGAAGAGCTTGCTCACTGTGGTGTGACAGGAACTGGCCAGAGAGGCTGCAAGGCTGGCCATTTGCTGAGCTGTAGTCATCAGTACACAACAGCAACAAATTCCTTTCTTCAGGCCTGCTTCTGTCTCTTCCTTCCCTTGAGCAATGTGGATACCACAGCTGTCCAGAAGGAGAAGGATCCTGTAGCGCTCGACATGGCCGAAGAAGCCTAGGCATCTCAGAGATCATTTCAGTCACACTGCTTAAGGCACATCGGAGCCACTCAGCTGAGCACCCCAGCAACAGCAGGGCAGTGATGCAAACAAAGATGCTGGAATATTGTTTTGTCTCACCACCACGTAATACTTAGGACTTAGGGAAATCACAAAGTACAAGCTACCAAAAGCTATCGGTGGTGGAGGGGAAAATCAGAAAAGACCACCTCAAGCTCTGGAAGATGTGAATCAGATTAGAGCCAGCATAGCTGACCCATGTGGAAGGCATTACTCCAGCTTTTAGGAGTAAACAGAAGGAACATGCTCTCTCCCTAAGGGACCTTCAGGGCAAATCTGGCTTGCCCATTCACAGCAGCTTGTGCTCCAGAAACGCTGCTACTTACCAGGTCAATGAGTTTGGTGACTGGAACTTCTCGGATGGGTTGTCTCATCCGGCACAAAGCCTCTAGGGAGGTGCCAAAGCAGCTGGGCAGGTAGCTCCCACTGATGGTGAGGAAATAGTCCTTCCCTCGGTCCAAGTGAAGGACAAGAATATCCTCAATTTTATCCTCGCCCGAGTTCAGAAGGGTTACGGAGTCCTTACTGACGTACACATCCAGGGAGATGTCCACACTCTCATCTGCAACAGGCAGGAGCTGTCATGAGCACACAGACACTCTCCTCAAGGGGTAACAAAGACGTATGTGGCCAACCTCTTTTCAGTTGTCTGTGGGGACAGGACAAGGGGCAATGGCCACACAATGAAGCATAGCAAGTTCTGCACCAACATGCGAAAGAACTTCACAGTGAGGGTGACGGAGCACTGGGACAGGCTGCTCAGGGAGGTTGTGGAGTCTCCTCTGGAGATATTCAAGACCCGTCTGGATGCCTACCTGGGCAGCCTGCTCTAGGGAACCTGATTTGGCAGGGGGTTGGACCCGATGATCTCTGGAGGTCCCTCCCAACCCCTACAATTCTGTGCTACAGGGACAAAGGCCACAAAACTGAGAAGACAGGCAGACAAGGATGATGGCAGAAAGGGTGAGACCCAAGGGGAAGGACTGGTGAGAAGTGGCAACCTATACCAATACACTGGAGAAACAGTTGCAAAACTCACTTGGCTCCAAGTAACCTTCACAAGGCTCAGCCCGAAGCCATGGCTTACAGTACTGTCTGTCGTTGAGCTTTGGGATGAAGGAGAAGTGACAGGTGACCTGCCCGTTGTTGGTTATCTGGAACTTCTGCTTCTGCAACTGACGGAACTTTACATTCTCAAAGTTAAACTGCAGAGAGGAGAAAAACAGAAATCATGTTAGTGGCCAGGACAGGACACATAAGGTAGCCACACAGACGCCACAGTGGCTACCCACAACCAGAAAGTGCCTACATAACACAGAACTTCTAGCAGAAAACCTCTCAAGAAGCCAAGGTAAGATATCCCTTTTAACCCGATTCCTGATCATGAGATAACAGATAAAGTTCAAATTTCCTACAATTAAGTCCCAACACTTCTAAAACTGCTGTGGAAGTGGATAGTGATTCAGAGTTCATCCTCACTTCTCTCCTGCTTAGCTCCAGCGAAGGAAGAAAGTCATTCTCCATTCTGTCCATCATACGAACGATATCTTCAAACACCTTTCGATATCTCTGGTCGTCCACAACCTTTACCTGTGGAAGATCGGACAACACTCAGCAAAGTTTCTGACCAGCCTGACAAGAACTCCTGTGATCACGAGTAAACTGCAGAAGTGACAGGTTTCTCTAACTAGTTGCTGTGTGTACCTGAGGCTCAGAGAATTTGCATACGTGGGTGCACCTCCAAGCTGCGTGGGCAACTTAACGCAGATTTTATCCCAAGAGATGTGTTACTGGGGTGTTTCTGGTCAAGGGGTCACACTACTGGGAGATTACTGGGGGTGATCTCTGTGGGACAGCACCAGCATCTTGCAGCATTACTCACCATTCTCCAGGAGAACAAGAGAAAAGTTCTGCTTTAAGGAGACTTGAGCAGCCCAGAAAGTGGGAAGTAGCCAACATGGACACTTACCACGCCCATTCAGTAAGCTAGGAAACCCAAATCTGTTGCCAGCCAGTCACCAGCAAACAAAACCAGATGTAAACCAGTGACACGCTCCTAACCCAACACTGCAACAGCAGGCACAAGCGATGACAGCTTTCTGCTCTGTCTCCTTGGGGAGGACAGAAAACAGTAGCTCACTCACTCTAGTGCTACGTATCACAGGGTACACCCCAGAAGCTAAGCAGCATCATTAAAGTAGTCAACGGGATCTGGGATCGCCTTCCTATTTACTGCATCACCACATCTGCCAGGGTAACCGACAGCAAACACCTACACTGCTTTGGCATAACACTGCCCCAGCACTACGGCCAGGCTGCTCTGCACACCGAGACTACAACCGCCGAGTCGTTTGAGGAGCAGAGGCTGGCACAGCTGCCAAATTGCAGCACGCCAACCAAGCGAACACACCTTATTTTTTATTTAATCTGCCCTCTTGCAATAGAATTCACAGACGTGCCTTGACTACACAATCGCCTCCCAAAGGAACGCATGACAATACTGTGGTCCTGCCCTTGCATATATATAAAAAAAAAGTTACCCCGATGTGGAAAAGCGCGCTGACTGGCTTGTGGTCACTGGTCTTCAGGTTCATATGACTGCGGTAGCAGAGCTGATTTATATTCCCACCCCTCCAAAGGATCCGGTCACACCACGCTGGCACACGACACTTTCCACTGCAAGGAAACACAAGTTACCACAGGAATCCAACAGCTCTAATACGGATCAAAGTTCTTTCTCTTCCTGGCCACGTAGCTCCCTCCACCCCTGTCATCAGCGAGCACATCAGCAGTGACGGAGTGAACTGCCACACTCCCCTCAACTGGAACATGATGGAATTTATTCTGCTCTCTTCCCTTTCCCTCTACAGCAGCTAGAACTCCCGTCCTTTCCAGGATCAGGAAACAAACAGGTCTGTTTCCACAGTCCGAGCCCATGTGTAGTGTGACCCAAACTGCGCCCGCTTCTTTTGCTGCTGGGCCTTTCTGCATGTTACAGCTTGACCCACCACCCATTGTTTCCACTACAGAAAGTCTACTCAGCTCTAACAATTACGTTATGAAATCTGAATCCCGGGTTATCCTTCTCCAGACTAACTGCTGTGCTCATTCACAGACACGGGCAGAATAAAATTTAATTGCTATATGGCTTGGAACTGCTTCTTGGGAGTTTCTCCATTTTGAGCAAGCTTCTGCAGCAGAAGCATAAACGTCTGTGGGAGGCACCAAGCAGAGAGTGGCAAGCAGGAAAAACTGCTGCTATCGCAGGGTAGCCACCTCTGCGGGTGTGCCAGTCAGGGGCCAGGATGACTCACAGAGCACGTTCCTTTCTCTCTTCAACCCCTTTTATACTGTTTTGCTCTAGAAGCAGTAAAAATCCCTCCAGTGCAGGGTCACCTGTGAGTTCACTCTTTACCCGCATTGATGTGTCAGAATCATCAACAACTGAGGTTTAAGCCATGTGCCTCCTCAACACACGCAGGATCTGCTTATTCCAGAAAGTAGGGAAACAAAGGAGTACAAATTTGTCTGTGTACTCCAGCTATCACTGTAACACCGAGAGGTATTTCTGCCTTTAGGAAGCAGGAAATCACGTTTTACAAGACAAATATTTCTAAGTTATAGGTCAACGTGTACATTGGCAGCAGGTTTACCTGGAATCCCAGCGATCTGTTTTAGAATCATATTTGTACGTGGGGATGAATTTAATCTCTCCCTCAGTGAAATCTGCAAATGCTTTCTTATGAATACGCTGAATATTCAGCTGGAAGCAGAAAAAGATCAGTTTAAAATCAAACTCAACAACGAAAAGCCAAACCACCCCAAATGACCCACCCTCCCCGGCAGTGCCAGAGAGCAAATCCATGGGCTGAGCCAATTGCAGCTTGTCACCCCGGGATTCACCACAGACACCGCACAAACCACCTCTCAGATCTTACACCTTTAACAGAGATAAAAATTCAGCACATCAGTGGAGCGTGTCTCAAATAGACTGAATACAAATTGGCACAGCACTGCTTGCCATACCATACAGACAGCATTTAACAAATTAAGGGAAATACTAATTGTTCCTCTTGTGCTAAATGCCTTCATTAGTTTTCAGGCTCAAGCAACACCATCATTAATATTTCACTGTCAATTGTTTAGAAAAAGCCTCCGGAAGTGTGCTCAGATGACAACCTGACGCTGCCTTCCTCTTCTCTTCCACTCTGCTGCAAATTTTCCTCGTTTTTTTTTCCTCCAAAAAACCCTAAGCTACAGTTGTTTTCTGCCTGAAGCTCTGTAGTACAGCAGACATGAGCTACAGAACAGAATCAACCAGATTTACCGTTAATTTGTGTGTCAGAAATGCCATTGCACTGTTTTTGTTCATACTTCACAGGTAGAAGCCATCACCTTGAAGACAGATCTGGTGCTACCTTCGTTTCCAGCGTGTTGCAAAAAAAGCCACTGAGCGGTGAAGACTACAGCACAGAATTTAGGTCAAACTGTCTGGGCAGACAAGTAGTGGTCTCCGAATCAATACCTTTTCCAGGACACTGATTACACCAGCTATTGTTGCAGTTAGAAATTTCTATGTTCCAGCTTGTACCGAAGAGAGAAATCTTCCAGCGAGATGCAAAGATGCTTCTGTAGTAACTGCCTGAGTCATCCCGTTAACCCCAATATCGCGTACAAGCTATTCTGGTCCAGAGAGCTGATGTCACCAAGACACTCAAGAGCTCCGTCTAGGTTCTAGCACCTACGTCTACAGACACTTATCGCAGAGCGCCTGCCAGATCCTCCCAAGCACAGGCACATCTCAAGCCACAATGGCCTCACGAGGATGGAACAAACATAGGCGGGGTTCACTGACCTGGTCATACGTCAACAATTTCTGAAGCTCATTCTTACTGATAAGACTTTTCACCTCACTGGCATCGGGGATACAAAGCCTGTAGTTCAAGTCTCCTAGCCAGATGACAACACTGAAAACAAAGACAAACACGGAGAAGAAGAGCCAGAAGTTAGTATCGTAAGCTACATGTGGAAGAAGGGGCGGGCAGGAGAACAGACATTTGGTTGCTGGTGATTAAGGCTGAGACACACGGAAGACAACAGGAGACGTGAAGGACCGAGTCGGACAGCAGAAATTTCTAGTGGCATCTCCCTTGGAATCCCACATGGGATTGAAGAGTTGTTTGACGGGAAATGCTTGTGTTTGCCTCTGTCTGACAAAAAGCCTTGAGAACATCACCAGCTCCGTAATGAAACAGAACCTGCACGTCTCACGAAGGCTTCCAAACCTCTCAGGCTGCATAAAATCCGCCTAGCACTCAGGCTCTTCTTGTCTATAGAAGAGGGCAGTGATAGAACTTGTTCCTGCTTGTTCATCAGTTAGGCGGGCCTGTGTGCATGTATCTGCACGCTCGCACCTCATGCGATGCCGTGGTTTTACCAGTTTCTCACTGCCTTCCTTTCAACCCCATCAGCACGCTACTTTATCAACCACCTAGCAAACACCGACTGATGCAGGATTTGCAAAAGCACAGATAGGACAACAGCTCAAAGGGAGCCTATCTTATCTATCAGCCATATCTCATCAGCAACTGCTCTTATTCTGCTCCTCGTTGGACTTTCAAACAGATCTACAGCCTTCCCACCACCAGCAGCTAAAGAAACACCGGTAGTATTCTCTCTTTAATAAATAAAGGTTTCCTTCAAGGATTAAAGTCTAAATGCTTCTAATATCAAAGCTCTTCCTGTTTATAACCAAACCTCAACATTTCCATTAGTGGATTATCAAGGATAATCTAACGTTTGAAGTTTTTTCTTTATTTATCCACTCTATATTTTGAGTTGTTAATGGCTTAATTATTAACTGTAGCAGTATTAATTATTTTTATTAGGTTTAAGAAAACTTAATGTATATGCTTTGTTGTATGCATGCTTGGGACTGATTTGGGTTATTCAGCACCACTGTCACTCTATAAAAAAAACAATGTCATGGAATCAAGTGTTGCCTACATGCCATCTGATGCACTTAAACTGAAACAGCAATTGTAAATACTCAAAAAAGCCTAAAAAGCACAAACAACGACCGTTCTGCTATCCCTTCTCCTCCCATATTTATATTTTATTTCCCATCACACAAAAAACAAACAAACAAAAAAGCCCACTCAGCTTCCTCAAGCTCTCAGCCACTGACGTGGGAATGCCGCTTGCTTGAAATGAGAAAATGAGACGCAACACGTGAGAAGAGGGCCGTTACAGACAGGTTGCCCGAGTCACCGCAGTAAAAATGTGACCAGCTAGCTCGACTGCAGGAGCTCTAGCACACAGGACACCTTGGCATGTTTAGTTATGTTGTTAATTAAGCCAGAAAACTTATCTGTGGAAAATCTCTTGTTGCTGGGATTTTAACTTGATTTTTATTACTCAACACCGCTTCAAGAAAGGTGGGCAGCAAAGGAAACTTACTCGTGTTTCATGATGTTGAGCTGAGGTAGCGTAACATCAGGGGGTACAAAACTCATCCGAGCACAGATATCCTTATAATCCTGATTTCGGCGCTCGAAGTCCTCCACGTGAGCAGCTAAGTGGGAATTGACAACGCAGAAAGTCGTGTTGTGGAACACGAATCTCACCGCCACGCCGCCCTTGTTGCCCTGGGGAGAGCAGGCATCAACAGTCGTTAGAGGAGAGGCACCAGGGAGAAGACGGGGACGGCACAGAGATGAGAACACAACCAGACCGTGCCCGTTCTCGCATGGATAGACTGAAACTAGAAACTGGCCTCAGTGACTCACCATCTTCCCCATGATTCCAGTGCCCACAGACTCTGTCATGATCTCTCTGATGTTACTCAGCTGATCCCTCCTAGCAAACACGAGCAGCATCATTCCAACCAGGCGGACCATTTGCACCTGTAGAAATAAAAGAAGCCCTGAGATCCCAGCAGGGCCCTGCCTGCTCTACCTCATGCCTCCCTTCTTGGTCTCTCTCAGTCCCTCATCGTTGTTTCGTACTCAACCCCTGCTTGCAACAGCACCCAAAGGGCCTCCTAGTCCCCAAGCTGGCTTCTGGGGGACAATCTCCCATCCTCCACTTGCCGTCAGTTGTGCTGAGCTTACATCTCCCACTCTGGTGTTTCCCTACCAGCAGAGCTGCCTTGTGAGGTAACAGACACTTCACAGGTGTGTAGCAGATCTTTTTGTGAAGTCCCAGCCTTTTGCGAATTATGCTCTGAACAGCACGGCAATCACAGGAAGATCCCAAGAGAGCCAGTTAGGCATGTTGCAGAGGACTTCTTGTGACTGTCACTGAGGGCTGCAGCTCCAGCTCATGCTTGCTTACTCAGAACTACAGCAGAAGAAGTGACAAACCTTTGAGGGGAACGGACAGAAAAGTTCTTATTTCCTGAGGCAAACATGCCTGACATACAGAGCATCATAAAGCAGTGTCTCTGAGTTGTACCATTTGCTTTGCAGAAAACACCTTTTCTCTAAGGTAAACAGTCTCCTTCTGGAGTTAAGAGGTTCTTCTCTGCTGCAGGGCTCAACCCCCAGGGCTCAACCCAGAGCTGATGTGCGCTGTCCCGGCAGGGCTGCTGCTGGTTCTCTGACACACGTGATGAGGCCTAATCACCCCGAGCACTGCTTACGTGCTCACTTGAGAGGCATAAACATATTAAGATGTGCTGGGATTAAATCTGTGCAGCGAAGGAAGAAGATGAAACCATAGCATAAAACGGGAAGAGGCAGAGTACTCAGTACGGTCTGCAGGAGTGACATTTACATGCAACCACAAGTCTTAGCTATGGTTTCAGTCACTTCCCCCTGCCTGCGGCCATATCCTGTTCTCTCCCTTATGCAAGGGTGGAAGAAGTTTCCCTAAAAACTCACGGAAAACAAAGGCACAGGACCATCAGCCTCTGCAGTTCATGCCGTGACCCCCGGCTCCTTCGCCATGCACTTCGGCTCAGCAAGGTGCTGGTTTCCTGCTTTTGGTTACCTGTAACGCACACCACGGAGCTCACCGCAAAACAAGCATGCCAGGGGCGTGACAATGAGTGCACCGGCCAACGAGGAAGGGGAAACCGTGTTTAGGCTGGTACCTACAGCAAAAAGGTTTGCTACAGCAGAGATGAAAAACAACGGCTTGCTCCGAAGCAACCAGAATAAAGACCAGGTGCCACAACTGAAGCAGTTCTGCCCCAAGGCAGCAGCCTCTGGAATATTTCCCCTCGTAAGTTATTCCATTCCTTCAGGGAGAAGCTATTCATTTAACTTACCAGCTCAAGACACACCTTGTTTCTAAAGTACAACAGCGAAAATAATACAAATAAAGAATTGGAACCCGCCGCTATGATTTTATTGAGCATAGCACTTCCCCGTTACCTGCCTCTTATTTTACAGCTATTTTTACCCGTCTTTGTAAATTTCTGCTTCAAAATACAAAGTTCTACTACAACAGTGGGACAGAAATAAACTCTCCAGATTTAATTCAGTGTATTTGATACACAGACTTGCAGACACATGCCACATATGCCTCCTTGACTTCTCCTCCAAAGAGTCTCTGCTCTTTGGGTCAGGTGAGGAAAGGGAAAGACCACCTGTACTGGGTCTGGCTGGGATGTTAACTTTCCCTGCAGCAGCCCACACAGTGCTGCGCTCTGCACTTGTAGCTAGAACAGCAGTGGTATCACACTGGTGTTGTGTCTGCTGCTGAGCAGTGCTGGCACAGCATCAGGACTCTCTCTGACCCTCCTAGGGGGTGGGCAAAAAGTGAGAAAGAAACATCAGCAGGGCAGCTGACCTAAACCAACCAAAGGGATATTCCATACCATATGATGTCACACTCAGCAATAAAAGGTGGAAAAAGGAAGAAGAGGGGAGGGGTGGGCTCTCGTTGCGAAAACGTCTGTCCTCCTCCCAAACACCGGCTACGTGCGTTGAGGCCCTGCTTCAAGGACGTGGTCAAGCATTGCTCATTGGTGGGAAGTAGAGAGGAATTTCTTTCCTCTGCACTTCCACACATCCTTTACTTGTTTTGTTTTGTTATTCCCTTTCCCCCTCCCTCTTTCCCTTTCCCCGTTTTCCCTTTAGTTGAATTGTTGAATTAATAATAATATTTCCTTAATAATATTTCCCCTCTTTAATTAAATCATCCTTATCTCACCCCGTGAGTTGTTCTTTCCTTTACTTCTTCCCCTCCTCATCTGAGGAGGGGGAGTGAGAGAGCGGTTGTGCTGTTCAGCTGCCTAGCACAGTAAAACTACCACACCACTTCTGTTTCCTTGCCAGCCATTCCAACCCTTTGACAAACCCCCATGCGCTGAACAGAACTCACTTTCTTATACTTAGCCTGAGGGTGCAGGGACTTCTCCACAGCAACCAGCCATTCTTGCTCCTTTGAAGAGTCAAAGTAGAAAAAAGCCTCCGTGCTGAGGTCCAGCTCCTGGAACCTAAAACCAAGTCAACTTAGCACATTCCACCTCTCCTACAGATCACCCTCTTTCTACAGGAAGGTCCCATATGAAACGTCCAGGAATCTCTCTTCTTGGTAGAAAAGCTCCTCATTCTTTCTTGCTAAAGCAGCAGCAGAATTTCACCGTGGTGCAATTCGACCCTACTGCAATACACTCCAGAAAGCCTCCCCCTGGGAGAAGCATTACTTTAAACCGAGGACAGCCAGAGAGCACTGCGGGTACCTCAAGCAGAATCTATTTTGCTACGTCACAGCTGAACTTGAAATGCTGCCTCAAGCAAATAGCTCTCTCCCTCTAGACAGCTCTTCTGAGACATAGCTCAGCTTTTTGGAACCCCTGAGAGCACGACAGGAACTTCAGATAAATCCAGCACACCAGCATCCAAGCAAAAGCAACAAGAAATCCAGCACCGTAAGTAAACGGAAGGTTATCACTTCTCACCCGATGCAATACAAGTCTGGAGGCTCTGTGTCGCATGCCAGCCAGGGCTCCAAGCTACTGTCCGGAGACTGCCCGTTCACGTTCCACGTTCCCACAAAAAATCTACAACACAAAAGCAGCTGAACTGTCAGAAAACCCAGTAACGAATGCAGAAGCCGGGTCCCTCCAGCGCACACATTCAGGCTGGGAGCAGACAATAGGTGAGCTCTCTGTGCACAGGGCAAAGCCAGCTGTAGGGTACCTGAAAATATTTCTAGGCTTGGCCCATCTTAAGTGATACCAATTCTACAGAAGGCTACAAAACTAAAGACGTTTCACCGGGGCCAGCAAACATCTGCCTCTCTTAAAATCATGTTGGATGGGGTGATGCCAAGGCAGTGTGGCGGGACAGATCCCTTTGTTGTCTTTCTGCTCAACTGCTTCAGTCTTACTTGGAGGTCCAGAGATCTGACATGTAAGGGAAACGATGCCAAAGGAGAAGCTGTACTGCAAACATTTGTTTGCTTTTCAATCTGCAGCAACCCTCATTTAGCCACCCAAGTTGTCAGATTTCAAACCTGGGCTGGATTTGAGCTCACAGAGGAGATTATAAAGGTTTGTCTCTACCTATGTACATGCTGTTGCATTCTCTCACCTGAAGTTCTCAAGGTGGACGTACTCCTTCTCTCTCTTGGCAAGTAGGTGTTTGATGAGGCCTTCTCTTTGCCCTGACTGGGTGTTGGGCAAGAATATTTTGCGCATAGTGTTGGTTACTTTGGGCTGGTCCCTCGATGTACCTTCTCTCTCTCGGTGAAATCTCGGAAGGAAGCAAGAGCAGAATTAAAACTGGGTCTGCTGTCTATGAAAAAAACAAAAAAAAAACAAGAAGAAACCAACACAAAAAAGGGGAAGATATTCACCATGGTACTTACTGCCTGCTTGGAGGCACAGGAGGAGGTGGGGGTTCCCGGCGAGATCCCGTTTGGTGGTTTTGCATGTTTCTTTTCTTCTCTAGGCTCATAGCATTGAAGTCATCCTCAAACCCCAGAGCTCCTATGAAGACAAAGCCAAGCACAATATCGTGAAATACCATTTAATACAGCTCAGAACGAAAAGGAAAGAATCTAACTCCATGGAACGTGAAAGAGCAAGTGATAACAACAATATGCCAGCTCTGGTGACACAGGGAAAAAGGTGCACAGGTGACAGAAAGGGTACTAACCACAGAACAAGGCAGAATGGAGCTTAACGCATGCAGACCAAGGCACTAGGCAGAAGACAGCAATGGAAAAGAAACAAAGGGTCCAGGGCAACAAAATCCAAGGACCACGAAGTTGCATTTTGCACAGGATAAGGTGAGGCCAGGAAACAGGGTGGAAGGCAGGCGGCTGAGCGCAGCGTCTGTCACAGCTCCCTGCCACTGGGGGCCCAGTCCTGTACATACCACAGAGCATGCAGAGGTGACAGTCACGTTGATACCTGAAGGAGAGGCCTGCAAAAGACTTGGGAGGTTTTTCTCCACCTGATGCCAGCTGGTTGAGTCCTTATGGTCGGGAAGAGAAGATTTTAACTGAGCTGGAAAAAGAATCGGCCCCATCAGAAACTGCCGGTGGTCTGAGGATTTCACAAGTACAGCCATAGCTCTGCTTACCTTCCTGTATGCTCTGCACCTCTGAAAGGAATCCCAAGCAACGCTCCTCATCAGGGATTTCAAAGAGCCGCTCAGCTGTCTTGTCCCCTTGGATCCGGATCTTGCAGCCTGCTTCAGGCACAAACACAGACTCACAGAGTTGCAGCCACATCTGCTTCACGGACGTGATGCCCTCAGAGCAACCAGGCTTACTATATACCCTCTGAGCTCTTCAGTGGCAGGCAATGTCCAGCTGCTGTTTCTGATAGGAACTGGCACCTAAACTAGTTTCCCCGTGCATCAGAGATTACCCTGTCTGGGCTATCACCAGTCTTGTCTTCCTGTTTTTAGGAAGACTTCTCCCCACTGCTACCTCACAGAGAAGAGCTCTAAAAGTAGTAAGAAAAATGTATTGAAATGGAAAGCAGAACAAGTGACGAGGGAGCGCGCCGTGCGTGCACACTGGTAAGGGCAGACGGTAACTGAGGCTCAAGAACAGGTCAAAGAAACAGAAGGGGAATGAGAATGGGTCTGAAAGCAGGAGAGGTTTAAGAAGTTAAAGTTTAACTGATTGCCAGTCCTTCTAGCTGGGCAGTTAAAACCATGACAACTGGATGTCTATACAAGCCAGACATCACTAGAGGAAATGCGTCCCCTGCCTGCTCAAAAGACAAACGCGAAGTATGGAGGAAAAGTATGAAACAGCAAGTAAAAGACACACGTATCGGTGCCCAGCAGGCAGCCTGTTTCCTAAAAGGAGATTTAGCCACGCGACTGTCTGTAGTTATAAAACTTACTGTTTGTAGCTATATCAATCAGCAGGGTTTCTTCTGCCTCTGGAAGAGAGGAGAAACAGCATCAAGAGGGTTCATGCTTAATGCTGCAGTAACTGAGTGCTCAGAAAAGCACACTGCCTGCTTCTAGCCACAAGCACCCTAACAAATGGCTTTCATTTCCATCTCTGCTATTCGCAGTGGCTCCTGAAGAAAGAATGGCCACATCTGGACGGCCGGGGCAGTCATCTTCCCCTGTCAGTGTCAGAGGGCAGACTGCTAACGATCGGAGTCCTCACACCTCGGGATGTTTTGTTGCACTTGGGTATGGCTCCGGTGTGAAAGGCCAGCCTAGCAATGCACTTCGGAACGGACAGGGCACAAAACGATGGGCAGAACTACGCGGAATTACCGGGCAGCGGGCTTTTGCCGCACGGGGGGTCAGTACCTTGCACGCACTTGAAGCGGCTGTTGATGGGGATGTAATCCGGCTCGGCGCTCTCCCTCTCCTGCGAATGGATAACGATCCTGGGGACGGGGAGCGGCCGTGTGAGAACGCAGAAGGGGCTCCCTCCTGGTGCCGGGGCGGGCAGCACCGGGAAGGGGACCGGGAAGGGGACCGGGAAGGGGACCGGGAAGGGGACCGGGAAGGGGACCGGAGCTCGGCCCCGCGGGAGCAGCCCCAGCCCCCCCCCGCCCCGTCCCGCGCTCCCCCGGCCCGTCCCGTCCCGGCCCCCACGGGCGCTATCGGCGGGGCAGCTCCGGTGCTCCCCGCTGGGCCGGGCCCGGTCCCGCTTCGCTCACCCGTAGCGGCCGCCCCGCTGCGCCAGGCTGAGCGCGCACGGCTCCCGCCGCCCCGCCCGCACCTCTGCCCCGGCCAGGACCCGCATAGCCCCCGGCCCCCCCCGCCGCCCCCTCCCGGCGAGGCCCCGGCCCGCGGCGGGCGGCTCCATGGCGGCGCCCCCGTCTCCCGGCGACCCCGCGGCGGGCCCACCCCCACCCGCAGCCCACCCGCCCGCCGCACTGCCCCCTGGCGGCGGGAGGAGCGCGAGAGAAAGGCGGGGAGAGGGGCGTGGCTTCAGAAAGACACGCCCACGCAGCGCGCCGATTGGCCGCGGCGGAGCCTCATTTGCATGCCGCGCGGGGCAGGACGGGAAGGCTCGGGGTTTGAAGCGCGGGGAGGAGGCGGCGGCGGAGCGGCGACATGGCGGGGCCGGGGGAGGAGCGGCGGGACCGGGATCCGGACCGGGATCAGGATCACCACCAGGATCAGGATCACGACCAGGACCACGACTGGGATCAGGAGCAGCAGTACCGGCGGTAAGCAGGGGACCGGGCCCCGGTGTGCTGGGGGTAGTTGGGGCCGGGTCCCGGTGCCGGTCCCGGTGCTGACGCCGTCCCCTGTCCCCGCAGGCTGGTGAGCGGCGCGAAGGAGGCTGCGGGCAGCGGGGACCTGGAGGCGGCTTTGCGGCTGTTCCAGCAGGCGGCCGCCATCCGCCCCAGCGAGAAGCTCCGCGGCCGCATGCAGCGGCTGGAGGCGGCGCTGGCCCAGCTGGCGGAGCAGGAGGAGGAGGAGGAGGAGGAGGAAGGCCGCTTCGTGGACGTGTGCGGCAGCGGGCTGCTGCTCTACGGGGAGCTGCACGCGAAGCTCTTCCAGCACCAGCGGGAGGGAGTCGCCTTCCTGTACCGCCTGCACCGGGACGGCCGGCCCGGCGGCATCCTGGCGGATGACATGGGTCTGGGTAAGACCATCCAGATCATCGCCTTCCTCTCAGGTATGTTCGATGGCGAGCTCATCCAGCACGTCCTGCTCGTCATGCCCACCACCCTGGTCGGCAGCTGGCTGGCCGAGTTCGCTCGCTGGACCCCCGGCCTGCGCGTCAAGGAGTTCCACGGCAGCAGCAAGACGGAGCGCACCAGGAACCTGGAGAGGGTCCAGAGGAGGAACGGCATCGTCGTCACGAGCTACCAGATGCTCATCAACAACTGGAAGCAGCTCGCCAGCTGCCAAGAGCAGGAATTTGTCTGGGACTACATCATTCTCGACGAAGCGCATAAAATCAAGTGCCCGTCTAACAAAACGACCAAGTGTGTGTATGCGATTCCTGCGAAGCATCGCATCCTCCTCACGGGCACCCCGCTGCAGAACAACCTGCAGGAGATGTGGTCCTTGTTTGACTTTGCGTGCCAGGGCTCTCTCTTGGGAACAGCCAAAACATTTAGAATGGAGTACGAGAATCCTATTACTAGGGCCAGGGAGAAGGATGCGACTCTAGGTGAGAAAGCACTGGGACTTAAGATATCTGAGAATCTAATGACAATCATAAAGCCATATTTCCTCAGAAGAACTAAAGAAGACATCAAAAAAAGTCACGCTGACAAACCAGATGCCCCTCTTCCTGAGGATCCAAGTGAGGCTAGTGCTCCCGTCATGCCATCTCTCACTAGGAAAAATGACTTTGTTGTGTGGGTGTACTTGTCTCCAACGCAGGAGGAAATCTACAGGAACTTTCTCTGTCTAGATCACGTGAAAGAAGTGCTGATGACAACCCGATCACCTTTGGCTGAGCTGACTGTCCTGAAGAAGCTGTGTGACCACCCCAGGCTTCTGTCCGCAAGAGCGTGTACCCAGCTGGGCTTAGATGGACAGGAATGCTCAGAGCAGGATCATGGCAGCGAAGCAGGTGTGCTCTCAGGTGCCAACAAAATAGATCATCTGTCTGATGAGACCCTGATTCGGGAGTCTGGGAAAATGCTGTTCCTTGTAGGGCTTCTAGAAAGACTGCGAGAGGAGGGGCACCGAACTCTGGTGTTCTCGCAGTCGAGGAAGATGCTGGATATCATCGAGCAGGTTTTGTCTCGCAGGCAGTTTAAGATCATGCGTATAGACGGCACAGTGACCCACCTGACAGAACGGGAGAAGCGCATCAGCGCCTTTCAGCGTAACAAGGACTACTCCGTCTTCCTGCTGACGACGCAAGTCGGTGGTGTTGGCATAACCTTAACAGCAGCCAACCGAGTGGTGATCTTTGATCCCAGCTGGAATCCAGCTACAGATGCTCAGGCTGTAGACAGGGCTTACAGGATTGGGCAAAAGGAGAATGTCGTGATTTACAGGCTGATTACCTGCGGTACAGTGGAAGAGAAAATATACAGGCGACAAGTATTTAAGGATTCATTAATAAGACAGACTACCGGTGACAAAAAGAACCCGTTTAGATATTTCTCCAAGCAGGAACTAAGGGAGCTTTTCACACTGGAAGACACCCGGACATCCACAACTCAGATCCAGCTGCAGTCTTTGCACGCCACCCAAAGAAAGACGGACCTGCAGCTGGATGAACACATCGCTTATTTACACTCTCTGGAAATGTTTGGCATTTCTGATCATGACTTAATATTTACGAGAGAAATTACTCACGAGGAGCAGGCTGAGAATGAAGAAGCCCATCAGTACATTCAAAAGAGGGTACAGAAAGCCCACGAGCTAGTTCAGTTAGAGTCTCAGCTTAGAGATATGAGGATGGAGGGGATCAGAAATGCTGCGGAGGAGGCTTGGTCAAGACCACCAGAACTGGCTTCCCAGGCAAAGAAGAGGTCTCCAGGGCTGAACAACATAAGTAACTTGGTTTCACCACCAGTAGCTGATAAATGTGAAAATGACAAAGTCATTGATCTTACGGAGGACGTGGAGGTCCAGATTCTTGACGTCAGCAATAAAATGACAAGTCTGACTGTTGATGAGTTGGGTGATGAGAAACTGGGACAAGCGATGTCCAGTTCGGATACAGAGCTGCTTACTAGCAGCAAGATAGAGGAACAGCCCGATACACAAGGGTCTGAGCAAAATCTGGACTCAAGCATTATGCCATTGTCACCTGGACTTTGTCCACCTGATAAAGAGAGCCCGAGTCTCAAACAGAAGCAGCGTTCTCCTGTTCCCCATGTAAATTCGGTTAGCTTGACTGAGGCTGGGGATGGCTTTTCTGGGCATTCTCAACATTTTGCTAATGAGTCTGGTGTGGCTGACCATCCCAAAAGGTTAAAAGATGCAGAAGTGTCAGTTCAAGTACTTGACCCACTTGCTGTCTCAGAGACAGAGGGGACTGACGTTCCCGAGCTAGCTTTAGCTGCCACGCCACCAAACCTACCAAATGTTATGCCAGAAGTCCATGCTGGGATCCAGAAGTCTCATGTGGTGGAAGCCAGCTTGGAGGAAATGTCTGTGCCATCTCTCCAGGATCAAATCGACTTCAATCTGGTCTTGGAAGAGTCTGAAGATGGATGGCAGGATGCCTCAAGTGGGGAAAGATCACTGGAGCACCCAGAAGATGAGGGCTTGCAACTAAAAACAGCAAGTCTTTGTAAATCTCCAGCAAAAAGTTTGGTAAGTGAGAATGGTAACTCTGGAAGCCCCTGCCATGCAGCTGAAGAAGATCCAAACAACTCCTTGCAAGGGAGTGAAGCATCAGAGGAAAACAGTGCTATCGTCATTTCAGGCAGAAGAAAGAAGTGCGTGAAAAGAATTGTTTCAGATAGTGAGGATGAGGGCTATTCTGTTATGATCTCAGAGGAAGAGCAGTCTCATAAAAAGTCCTCTCCCTTGAGCACCCCTCTGCATCAATTTCTGGAAGGAATGACTGCATCTACTCCTAAAAGCAACAGGAGTCTAACAAAAGCCATTTTTTCTCCCAAATTAACTAACAGTGGTAACAGGTCTACAGCTTCCAGGAGATCTCTAATCAACAAGGTGGTAGATGAGGTTGAGGATATTGGAGAAATGATGGGAACCACTGATGAAGAAGAAAACAGTGATGAGGAGCAAGAAGATCTTGTGGAAGAAGAAGCAGAAGAGTGTAGTGCGGAGTCTGTTGAGCCTGAAGAAGAACCTGCTGGAGAAACGCTTAATTCAACTGAAGAGTCCTTCCATCTAGAGGGCGAGCAGTCCGAAGCAGATGAGACAGAGTCATCTCAGGAGGAATCCACCGGTGATGCTGAGCTTCAGTCAGGTGAGCAGATAGAGTACTGCACCAAGGAAACGGTCTCTGAGAAAGAGGGCGGTCAGAATTCCTCTCCTTCCTTAGGTATTTACGGTACCTTGGTAGACAGAGGGAAGAAACTTAAGGATGACGGAAACCTACAAGAGGCACTGAACTGTTTCCTACAAGCTCTTGACATAAAGAGTGGAGATCCTGAAGTTATGCTTATGACTCTAAACTTGTACAGACAGCTAGCCCAGAAATGAAACCTGTTACCTTTGTTAAATAGTTAAATGTACTCTCTATACCTTTGTTAAATAGTCTCACTTCGTTTGTCTATGCCACATCACTGATTCTTTTTTCTAAACTTTAGATGGCTGAAATAAATAAGTATTTCTTTCAGGTTATGTAACTTTCTGTCACGGCTAGTGAGCAAATCCAGCATCTCTTCCTGTGTGAAGAAGCAGCCTAAGGAGCCCTTAGTCACATTTCAAGTGCTGGGAAAGGGACGTCACTGTGGACTCAGCTAAGATGAAAACAGTTCATGGTTCTTGAATAAAGCCCATGTGCCTGCCTGAACCTCGCCTGCCATTTGGGTGCGCCAGATGCTGGTGCAAAGAAGAGAACACAGCTACTGCAATCTGGTTCTCAGTTGGCCTGAGAATGCGTTTGCTGTGGTAGGGGAAAGCTGATTGCTGCTATAAATCCCCCATGCAATAGATGCCAGCACATCATCTGCCCGGTGCCCGGTCCAACACTGACGTGTAGCGCTGCAGAAACCCTTTTGCTCAAATCCCTGCCAGGCTGTGGTTGCTGTAGAAGGGTTGCAGAGCTGGGGGGTTGCAGAAGGACTGAAATAGCAATTAGACCTTGACTGCTGCAAGGTGCTGAACATTTGGAACCTTTTAGGATTTCTGGAGGAGTCTAAGGCTTCAAAGCAGGCTGTGGACTAACCTTGTAGCCCCCCTCTCATCTTTCCCTATTAGCGTGGTCAAAAGCCCGTCCATACACAAAAGCAGCAGGAGGGAGAAAAACCTGCCTCAGAGTTGTGGGCTGCTTTTTCTCTGGTGAGGTGGTCGTCTAACGCTCCTCCCACATATGCTTTAGCTGTGGTAGGTAAAGATTTTATATAGGAACCATAGGCACAGTGAAACTGAAGTGGGTTCTTAGTTTTGGACCATGCCATTTTAAAATCAGAAGAATCTCATTCTTGCTTTTAGCAATGCTTTGCTCACCTGACTTGCCCCGCTGCCAGCATGATGGGATAAACTTGGCCTGGGTATGCTTGCAACTATCGCCTTGTCTTACCTTGTAACAACGTGGCAGTGAATTTCAGTGCTTCCTCACCTACGTTAGATGCCCAGCAGGTTTGCCTTGTATGTTACAGTGTGATAGCCAGGGACACCTTCACACCTCGTTGGGTTCTGCAGCTTTTGGAGAAGAAACTGGTATGCTGAATTTGAGTTCTTTGTACTAGGTAACATATCAAATCCAAACTGTTGTCCCGATAGAACGGGAGATATGCAACGTGCTTTTGCTAATAGGTAGAACAAAGCCCTGGTAGCCTGGAAACGAGCAGTTTATTAATAGAGCATCCCTTAAATGAGGCCGCATCTGCTCTCATGCTGTAGAAAGGCCCGTCTGCCTCTCACAACAAAATATTAATGAGGCAGAGCTTTGTGAGTGTTAGTTGGCCTGTGCGAGCCTCCCATTCTCTTAACAAAACAAACACCTCAAGAAGTGGGGCAGGAAAAAGACCTGCCCTGGTTTCAGTTTTGCATCTTCATTGCGTGTGATCTTGGGAAAGGCCTTTTTGTGCTATTTGATTTTGTTTTGTCCCCATCCTAAGCCCTCTGACACACCGGGATGCTCACCTGCAGCAAAGACAGCACCAGTTTGAGTTGTCTTTCAGCAGGCAGAGGATCAGCACGTCGGGATATTTATTACTAAGGTCACGGAGGTAGGAGACACGCTGAGCCGCTTCACTCACATCCGTCATGCTGTCATTTAGCTGGTTCTACCAGAAGGACAAGGTGCAGTCTGCTAGGCTTCATACACGTCCTGCACGCTGAGCAGTGGAGGAACTGATGGAGTGACAAGTGTTTAGTGCTTTTTCTGCTTCTCTTCCCTTATTCAAGTTACAGTTTCTTCCCTGAGCTTTGATCAGATAAGGTATGGATGACTTTTTATGCAAGGGGACTCCTCTTGCACCTTCCCCCTCCCTGCTACTGCTCAGTCAAGCCTCCAGTATTTGTAAAGGTTTGGTAACTGAAAGAACGAGGAGCCTGCCCAGGGCAGCAGCTGTGAGCTCTAGCTCTAGCATTATTCTGCCTCTACTAAAGGGAGGCTCTTAGTCTGAGCTCTGGAGCAGAACCTGCAGCATGTGAACTGTCCACATTCTCCCTGGTGGGGGTAAGGGTAAATGCCCTAGTGAACCCGTTTTCAGGTTGGTTAGATTTGCAGGGAAAAGCCTGAGCTTTCAGTTGGACAGATCACGTCATTTCCATGTGCAGTTGCAGCCCAGAAAGCCAACCCTACCCTGGGCTGCACCAACAGCAGCGTGGCCAGCAGGGCGAGGGAGGGGACTGTCCCCCTCTGCTCTGCTCTCGTGAGAGCCCTGTGTTCAGGAGGGCCACAGAGATGATCAAGGGGCTGGAGCATCTCTTCTACAAAGACAGGCTGAGGGAGTTGGGGATGTTGAGCCTGGGGAAGAGAAGCTTCTGAGGGAACCTTTCAACAACCTTCTAAAACCTAAACAAAAAAGGGGCTACAGGAAAGCTGGGGATGGACTCCTTATCAGGTAGTAATAAGGCAAAGAGTAATAACTTTAAACAAAAAGAAAGCAGATTTAGATTAGATATAAGGAAGAAATTCTTTATTATGAGCGTGGCAAGACGCTGGAACAGGTTGCCCAGAGAAGCTGTGGATGCCCCATCCCTGGGAGCGTTTAAGGCCGGGTTGGATGGGGTTTTGAGCAACCTCATTTAGTGAGAGGTGTCCCTGCTCATGGCAGGGAGTTGGAATTAGTTGATCTTTAAGATCCCTTCCAATCTAAACCATTTAATGATCAGCACCTCTGCAGCTGGAAAAGAAGAGACTCACCTGCAAGCTGAAGCTGATTTAAAGCATGAAGCTCTAATTTGACCTTTTCCACAGAATGCTTTACCTCTCTGTGCAGGGTCCTGTACTCTGCGTGTCCTGCCACACCGGCAGGGCTGGCTGGCTCCAAGCACGCTGCTGCTTACAGCCAACTTGCTGCAAGGTCTAGGTGCCTGGGACACTCTCGGAATTCAAGCAGTTGGGAACTTAATGGTCATTCACACTTTTATTTTCTGCCTTCCACCATGATAATGTGGTACCCGAACTTCGTTTTGACAGGAGGGTCCGTATACACCGGTTTGTCCATGCTGCTCACAGGCAAGGCGAACGCGGCTTCCTGGAAGGGTCCCACCATGGAGCCTCTGGCCATCCAGCCCAAGTCTCCCTGGAAAAAGGAACCATCAGGGTTAAGGACGGGCCCTGTGTCTCGCCCTGCACCGCTTTTAGGGCCGGACAGGCCGAGGGGCCGCTCGGGGGACAGCCTTACCCCCTGCCTGGCCTTGTCCTCGCTGTACTGTGAGGCCACCTCGCTGAAGCGCACCCCGGCCTTGAGCTTCTCCATGGCCTCCATGGCCTTGCCGTGCTTTTCGCACAGGATGTGCCGCACCTGGGGGGAGGGCAGAGGGGGCCGTGGCAGCCCGCTGGGAGCGGCACCGCGAGGGCCCCGGTGCCGCCGGTACCCACCTTAACGGAGCTGCCGCCGCCCTTCGGGCCCTGCGCCTTGCTCTCGCCGCCGCCGCTCTCGCCGCCTGCCAACGCAGCGCCCTGAAGCCGGGACGGGCCTCGGGGAACCGCTACCGGCCCCGGGCCCGCCGCCCCGCTCCCCCCCGGCCCCACTCACCCTTGCCGGCCTTGCCGCCGCCTTTCCCCTTCGGAGCCATGGCCGCGTCCCGCCCCGCCCCGCGCCGCCGCCGTGAGGCCCCGGCCGGCCCCCGGGCCTGCCCCCAGGCCCCGGGCCCGCCTTTTTTTTTTTCGGAAGAGAGTTTTTTTTTTTTCCCCTGTGTTTTTTGTTTCTTTCTCCCTTTTGTTTTTTCTCTCCCCCCCTCTTTTTTGTTTTTTTTTTTTTTTTTTTTCTCCTGAGTTTTTCAGCCTTAATTACAGGCTCGATTCTGCAACCCCGCGAGAGGGAAGGGAGCAATGTGCAAGCAATGGGAGAGGGGAAAAAACAAAAACAAAAACACAAAAACAACAAGTAAGCACAAGGAGAGCTGAGCCTCTTTCCAAGTAAAATCCAGCACAGGCCCCGGACAGGGACCCGTGCTCCCCGGGCTGGCACGGATCACCCCAGCCCTGCTGAAGCCGTGCCCTCGGCCCCCTTCTCCCCGGTGCTGCCTGGCCCCAGCCCCATCATTCTTCCCCCACGCAGGGAGGCTGGGGGTATGCCAGAGCTGGCGGAAATACATGAGGAAATAAAGCACAACCTTCCCAAACACCCCGTTTCTGCAGCAGGCACTGTCTGGCCCTTTTTGGTGGCACTGTCGGCAGCATGGGGACAGCGCTGGGGTAGAGCCCCTGCAGTGTGGGTAACCCCTGGGCATGGGCAGGATGGTGGGAACCCCCCTGAGGAACGTGTGTGTGGATCCGAGCACGTCCATCTGTGTTTCTGCACCTGGCTGTGTTTGGCCAGCAGCTGTAGGACCCCCAGCAATGGAAGCCACAGGTGTTTGCAGGAGGCGCAGGTCCACCCTGCTTCTGCAGGGTGCTTCAGTCCGATGCCAGAGGCAGAGGCAGGAAAGGAACTTTCTGGCATCCCCTCTGGGCAGCGATGCCCTGCTGCAGCCCCTTCCTTCACACATCACCAGGACCAAGCACTCTCCATGCCTCCAGTCACCTGAAGTCCAGGAGATGCTTGTCCTGGGAGGGACCCTGTATGGTGTGGCTGGTGGAGCAGGGCTCCTTGGGGGACGCAGTGGAGTGACCCTGGGGTCTGTGTTTACAGCAAGGGCTGGAGAGCTCTCAGAAATGTAGCACTGTCAGGGGCTTTTGAGGGGGTGGGTTTTGGCCTGAGGTCATTGCACGGGCTGCAGACACTGGGGCACCCGCTCCCCATGCAGCAGGGAGGATGCTTTGGCTGACGAGAGGGAACAGTTTGTGGCTCTTCCAAAGCAACCTCATTTCCAAACAGCCTCCTTACATCTTCCCAAAGTAAATCTCCGTGTTTGCAGCTGAACTCATACCCAGGACATTTGGCTGGGAAACTCAAGGTACAACGTCAAATAAAAGAGAAAAAAACATCATCACCATTGTGCATTAGAAAAAGCCATTTAAAGTACCACATGCCGAGTGACCAAACAGTTTCAAGCTAGCTTTGCTGCGGGTGCTGGAGGGTGCCTGGGGCTGCTGTCCCACTCTGTTCCCGAGGAGCAGTGGGAGCTGCCAGCCCAGTGCCACAGGAGGTGCCGGGTCCTGGGGCCAGCTCAGCAGGGGACAGTCCCCGCTGCGGTGCTGCATGCCTGCCTCTTCCCTCCTGCGAGCAGCCCGCCTCCGCCGGGGACATGGGGGCCTCAGGTCCCAACACTGCCTCTCTGACGGTGGCTCTCCCATCGGAGAGGAACCAAAGAGGATTTGCCCAGGAAGAAATGAGAGCATGAGAGAAGCCCCAGCGAGACAGCCAGGACACCCCTTCTGCAGAGACCTGAGTGCCTAAAGCTACCGCTCGCAGCAAGGCTCCCCCCGCAGCCATCTCGAGCCCTTTGTGGCCAGGAAGGGTCTGTGCAAGGTTAGGGCTGGCTTTTGGGGCTGTTTGCACCATCCAGCTCAGGGGCAAACTCTGTCATGACCCTCCGAGCCAGCGGGTTTGTGGTCTTAAGCAGTTCAGCTGCAGACGGCCTGGTACCAGCACTGGTTTTACTGCTCTTCTTCTGGAGCAAGGCCTTAAAATCTTCATTCCTGCTGGAGGACTTCCCGGTGCTGACCACTGCTCCAGGGGACTCACTTGTTGGTGAGCCCGACGTCTTCACGGGTGAGTGGGAATTGGGCCGGCTGCCAAAGGTGTCACCAGGCTCCTTCCGCCCCAGAACCTTTCTCTTGGACCTAAACAACAAGGAGCATAGTGGTGGGAGCAGCCCCAGGCTGGAGCTGCCACCGCTTTGGATGTGGTGAGTTCCCGCAGCAATGGGAAGGGCAGCACCTAAGGGGTGAAGTGCATGGCACCAGCCCAGCCCTGTTGGGGCAGGAAGACAACCTGACCGGTCCATGGAAGGGTGGGTGATGTGCTGAGCTTTTGCTCATGTTGCAAATGCCCGTCCTGGTAGACAGGCCCCAGTATGTCCCAAAGCTGATAGGTAAATGGTGACCCAGCCTGGCCACAGGTCCTCTTCTGCAGGCTCTACTAAATCCATCACAGAATGGTTTGGGTTGGAAGGGACACTTAGAGACCATCCCGTCCACCCCCTGCCATGGGCACGGACATCTCTCACTAGATCAGGTTGCTCAAAGCCCCGTCCAACCCAACTTTGAACACCTCCAGTGATGGGGCACCCACAGCTTCTCTGGGCAGCCTGTTCCAGTGCCTCACCACCCTGACTGTGAAAAATTTCTTCCTTAGATCCTCAGAAGCGCACAAGGCAGCAACAGCCTCCCAAGGGCTTGTTCCTGAGCTTGAGCACCAGCCCCAGCACAGAAAACTTCAGGCACCAGTGATGGGGACAGAACCACTTTGGCTCTGGAGGGGCCACTTGGGCAGCCGTGCCCACCACCGCATACCAGCCCTACCTGTGGATGACGGTGAAGAGATCCTCTGTGGTACGGGATGCCACAAAGACATCATCGTCCTCCTCCGCGATGGAGTCGGCTGTCTTGTCGCTGGCAAAGCTCTTCTCCTCTGTGCCGGCCTCAGACAAGCTGCCTGTTTGCAGGGAGGAGAAGACAGCCATGAGATGCATGGGACGATGGGGAGGGACCCCCGGAGGGACCCCCCCAGCTCCCTCTCCCTGGGGTATAACATGGAGGACCAGCTAGACCCTCACCTTGCTCCAAAGGGGTCTCGCCAGCTTGTGCTGTGCCTGGGACCTCTGTGGGCAGTGGGTCATCGGCGTCGGGGTGGCAGCAGCTGGGCTCGGTGTCCAGCGTGATGATGGGGCTGGGGGTGGGTGCCGGGTCCCCCACACCTCCTCCCTGCTGCACCGGGGCTGGGGCGAGCGGTAGGTAGAGCACGCTGGGTTTCTTGGGCACCGGCGGCGGCACCTTGGCCTTCCTCCGCTCCCCCTCCGGCCGCGGCTCATCCTCCAGGCTGCCCTGTGAGAGCCGCCGGGGCTCCCCCGGGCCCCTCCTCGGCTCCCCTTTTCGCAGCATTGCCAAGCCGTCCTTGGTAGCAATGCTTGGTGGGGACGTAGGGTACAGGGGGCCCTCTTCCCGCAGGGCCGGGGGCTTGGGCAGGATGCTGGGGGGACGCTTGGCCAGTGGCGGCTTCTCTGCCACCGGCGGCTTCACCTTCCTCTCCGGGCCCGGGCAGGGGACGCGTGGTGGATCCTCGGCGTGCTCCAGGCCGTCGGCATTGTCCTCTGGCTCGGAGCGGCTGATGGAGCGCAGGCGGACGGAGCGCAGGTCGGACTGGGTGACCACGGGCATGATGGGCTGGATGGGGCTGGTCTTCTGGGCCAGCTTGGTGCCGAAGGTGGAGTCGGAGTGGTGCCGGCTGACCTTCGTCTTCCCCTTCAGGGAGATCTTCAGCCCCGAGAGGTCAAGGTGGGCGGGTGGTGTGAGAGGGAGGTCGAAGGACAGCCTGGACTTGGGGCTCCTCTCCATGGGGGATGTGGGTGGCAGCGAAGACTTCCTCTCAGGGACCAGTGGCCTCACCCGCACCTGGTGTGGGGAGTGCCCGAGGATGGCCGAGGTGGGGACGGTCGGGGTGGGGGTCTCCGACTGGCTGGAGTACCCGCTGGACGGGGACATCAGCCCCGTGGGCCTGCCCGGGGAGGAGGTTTTGAGGTCAGCCTCCGCCGAGAGCTGGGAGGGTGTTGTGGCTCTGGAGATGGAGGGGGACGTGAGGGACTCAGAGCTGCCCCGTGCCTTGACGCACTCAACGGCCGTGGTCCCCGTGGCCGTGCTTGAGCCGGAGAGGGACCGGTAGGCATCACCGGTCTTCCAGTCTGCCAGATACCACTGGTGGGGGGCGGCCGGGCCGTCGGGCTCCCTGCCCTGGGGGTCCGCGTGCACCAGCCGGTGGCTGGGGGGGTCCAGCGGGATGCACAGGCTCTTGGGTCTTTGATCCCTGGGCAGCCCCAGGGCGGCAGGGCCGTCCTGCCCGTCCTTGATCAGCGAGACGCTGCGGGTGGGCGGCGAGGGCTTCTTCTTGGCCTTCTTGAGGGAGATGCTCTTGGAGCGCCGCCGCCGCTGGCCATCCGGCTCCGGCCCCAGAGAGATGTTGTCGGTGCTGGTGCTGCCCTCGGAGCCGGCGCTGGGGTAGCCCAGGGCGCAGTTGGTGCTGCCCCGCCGGGCCTCGGCGTAGGCGATGTCCACGGAGCAGAGGGACCCCGAGTCGGTGGGCACCGACAGTGACCGCTCGCGGAAGCGGCACCCTGCCCGCTCCACCCCGAGGCGTGACGGCTCCGATGCCGGCTCCGGCTCCTCTTTGCTTGCCGGCGAGAAGTTCACCCTGGCCTCTCGTCCATCACACCTCCGGGGGCCCCCGGAGCCCGGGGGGGACTCGGGCACCGCAGCAGTGAAGGATCCGGGCCCGGCGCTCCCCACGCGCTCCTCCTGGGCGATGAAGAAGGAGGCCGCCCGGTCGGTGCCGGCGGGTGAGCCCATGCCGGAGCTGCCCGGTGAGGCGCCCTGGCCAGCAGTGGGGCTGGGGGGGGCGGTGTAGCCGAAGGAGCTGGCACCCCAGGGTGAGGGAAAGGGGGTGCCCTGAGGCCCATTGCAGGTGCCGGGGGTGGCCACGCTGTCCATGGGGGTGGAGGGTGGGCAGCAGCGTGCCTGCAGCGTCCCCCCGAGGTCGCTGAAGGTCTTCCTCAATGGGGCAGAGAGCGGCTGGCGGGGGCTTATCTCCTGGGGGGGCTTCCCCCCGCTCGCGGGCTCGAAGCTGCAGGACAGGGACTCGGTGATGGGTGGGCGCGTGGTGGGCGCGGGGCCGTTGGCGCTGCCTGCGAGGACAGACATGGGGTGAGGGGGGGCTGGCACCACCCCGGGCACTGCCCCGCAGGCGGTCGGTGGCACCCTCCTGCCCCACCGCCCGTCTCTGGGGCTGTTTCCCTGCCCGTGCATGGAACACGTCCCGGCTGGCTGCAAGGGAAGGGCTGACGACAGATGTTCTCCTACCCCCCCTCTACTGGGGTGGCCACGTCCCAGCTGGGGACAGTCCCAGCCTGTGTTAACCCTTCTGCTGGCATCTGGTGGCTGGGACGTGCCGTAAGTGCGTGGGCAGCTCACCGGGGTAGGAGTCTCCACGTGTGGGGGCATGGACAGAGAGGGACAGGATGGCTCACAGTCCCTCCTCATCTCAGATCCACCTGGTGGGAAGGGACCTGGGGGCCTGGGCCCAGCCAGACCACGACAACTGGCATCCAGTTCAACTCTGGCCATCTCCACAGGAGGAACCACGACACCTTGCTGGGCTCCTGACCCAGTGGCTGACCACTGTCACAGGCAAATCCCTTCCTCCTACACCGTGAGAATTTCCCTTGGTGCCATGGTTTCTCCTCCTGTCCCTACACACCTCTGAGCAGAACCTGGCTCTGATTTCTCTGCACCTTCCTTGGCACGACAAGGTCCCCGAGCCAGGCTGGGTGCTGTGCTGATGGGGTCAAACACTGTTCCGTGGCTGTGCTGGGGGTGCCATGAGCACGCTCAGCCACACCAGCACCCTCATCACACCACCGTGGGTCTGCCCGCAGCCGGCGAGGACAGGCAGGGGGTCAGGCTGGAGCTGTGGAGCTGAGCCACTGCTAGGAGAAATCTCAGAAGCTTTTGCTCCCCATAACCGTGCTGAACCCCGACTTAGGGCCTGGGGGGTGTCCCCTGTCATGAGCCAGCTTCAGCGCCAGGCCGGTGTCACCAGCATGCCCAGGACCTCAGCTCCCCCGGAGGGTGCAGAGCCTCTGTGGTGGCCTTTACATCCCCATGGCCGGGGTGTCCCAGCCCCCCGGTGCGCCTCTGCCCATCCTCAGGGAGGCTCCGGTGGGTGCCAGCCGGGCCCGGGCACTCCTGGGGCAAGAAAGGGGCTGCGCGGTTCTTGCTGTCACCTTGGTCTCGCAGGGACATGTTAGGGAATCCGATAATGGTCCGTCTACGCCGCAGGGTGGACTTGGGGTTCATCGCGGTCTCTGTGTTAAACAGGGAGTGACGAGCACTCGCGTGCCTAGCAAAGTGCTGCCCTGTAGCCAAAACAAACACGCTGTGTACACAGCCCGGCACCGTCGCTGCGGCCGGCAGGACGCGGCCACCGCGGCCACCACGGGCGTCCCCTGGCTTGCTGGTGGGCGGCGGGGGGGATGAAGGAGCACGGTGAGCCAGGCGGTGCGAGCTGGAGATGGTGGGGATGGTGGTGCCAGCTGGTGGGAACACGGAGATGCTGCGGATGGGGGTGGGATGCACAGGCTGTGAGCAGCGGGCTCCGGTCGGTGCTGGTGAGGTGGGACCCCGCACCGTTGCGCCTCGTCACTAATGGGACCGGGCTGCTGGGCCACGCTGGGGACACGGGCATGGGCAACAGAAGGGCGTGAGGAACGGCAGGGATGTCTGCACGTCTCTGCATCATGGAGGGAAAGGGCAGGATGACATCTTTTGCTTTCATGGGGTGCGTCTCGCTCGGCTGCTGGCCCCAGGGCTTGGACGTGCCCACGGGATGTCTGCGAGGGCCGGGCAGCTCCGCGCTGCTGGGAGCTGCAGCCCCGCGAGGACAGACAGATGGACGGATGGACGGACGGAGCGTGGTGCGAGCCAAGGTGACAACAGAACCGGCTGGTGGGGCAGCGTGGCAGAAAAGAGAGACCGGATGGCAGCGTGGCTGGTGGATCGGATGCACGAAGTTGCAGATGGCAGGAGAGATGGCAGGGAATGACACACACGAGCGTGGCACTGCTGTCCCCTATCGTCCGCACGGGGCCGGCAGGGACACAGGCTTGCAGCCCCAGCTTGCCCTCCCACCACCCCGCATCCCCCTGGGAGCACCCTTCCCCGGGTCCCGGCCCCGCTGCCCTACCCGAGACGTTGATGGGGACAACGTTGGTCTGCACGGAACAGGGCTGGTGCCACTGCTTCTCCTCCACGGTGGGCAGGGGGAAGGCCCTGGGCCAGGCTGTCTGCTTGTCGGGGGTGGTGGGGAGGCTCAGGGAGGCGTCGGGTGGCCTCACGCCCAGCGCGGTGGCACCGCTGCTCTCCTCGTCGTTGGCTCGCCGGCTCGGGGGCTGCAGGGAAAGGCGAGTGTCCATCCAAACCCACCCCAGGGGACGTTTTGGGGGGGACAGAAAGGCCCACCTCTGGTCCTGCTGTCCCACCAGCCGTGCCAACCCATTTTCTCCACCCGATGCTGGGGCTGTACCGCCCCGGCCCGCTGCCCCAGGGAATGCTTGGGCACGAGGCTCCTTGCACAGCAGGGCCCCAGGACTCACCATAAGCACAAACTCGAGGCGCTTGGAGGGCGGGGGACGGGGCGAAGGCTCCGGGGGGGTGCCGGGGGACGGGTGGCCGGCGGCGCGGAAGGTCTGCCCGGTCACCCTGCTCTCGTACTGCTCCTCATACTCCTCTGCAAGGGAAACAGCAGGACCCTGCTCCGGCTGCCAGCTGGGTGGCAGGAGGAGCACAAAGGCTTCTGTCCCTGGGCTGTCTGCCTGTCCCTGGGCTGTCTGCCTGTCCCTGCTCAGCACGGGCGGCTCGGGATGCAGGGAAGGGGAACGTGCCCGTGCTGCCAGCAGATCCCGTGGAGCGGGGCCAGGGCTGAGAAAGCAGCAGCTCTCAGGGGGCAGCGAGCCCGGCTGGGGATGGCCAGCAGGGAACTCAGCATCTCCCGCCCTGTAAATTGTTGAGCTAATTAATGCCGGTCGTTATGGCCTCGCACGGAAACCAGGTCTGCTCGGGCTGGCTTAATGAGATTACAAGTTGGGCGAAGGCCAGGCCGCTGATCTAATCGATGCCTGTAAAGCATCTGATCTGAGGCTGCGTGACGTCGCGATGAAGAAACTGGAAGGAAACAAGATCAGCAGCCATGCTGATTCGATTAAACGGCTTGGCAGCCCCGGCCCCCTCCTCGCGGGCAGGAACGCGCCGCGGGGCTGGCGGCTGCTCGGCAGCCCCAGGCGCTGCCACTTCTTGGCCACGGTCACTGCGATGGCTTCAGCAGGGACCTGGGAGAAGACCAGTGAGGAGGACGGGCTGCTGGAGGCCGGGACCTCCTGGGGACCTGACTTTTGCGGCTTGGTGAGGTCGAAGGAATGGCTTGGACAAGCGCACGTGGGGAGATGGCCTCTCTGCAGCGTACCCAGAGCCGTGCCCGTCCCTGCCACCCCAGACCGCCTCGCCCCACTACCTTGCAGCAAGCTCTGGAGGTTGAGCTGAGCCTCCTGGTGCAGCTGCTCCATGCCCGGCGGGCGGCCGGCAGCCAGGAAGACGTTCACGGGCTGCTGCCATGACAGCTTGGTGTGGGCGGCTTTCTTGCTCTCAAGGTCCAGGTTAGAGGTGGCTGCGAGCAGGAGGGAGCAGAATGAGAGGGAGGGGGGCGACCAGCTTTCCTGCGAGCGCTGCTGCGGGCTCGGGGCTGGTGCTGAGCCAGCACCGTGCGCTCATCCTGCCTGCCTGTCCCTCCAGGAGCACAGGGACGGGGACGTGTCTGTGTCACGCCCCGGCAAAGCCACCCCCGCAGGCTGCAGGAGCAGAGCCCATCGCCACCGCCGCTGCTGCTCCAGGCACCGGACACGCTCCTGTGGGCGGACAGTGACAGCCAAGCCGGGAGCAGGGTGAAATTGGGGAAGGAAGAAATCACCCTGTCACCCCGGGTGATTGCACAGCTGCTCTTGGGTGCAGGAAAGGCAGCGCACAGCGGTGAAGCAACCTCCTTGCTGCAGAAGAGCAGAAATTGCAGCCTAAAAGGAGGGCGCAAAGGGACACGGCACCTTTTTGTCACGCTTATCTCATCCACCAGCCCCAGAAGAGGGGATGCATTGCCCAGCATACCTCACATTCAGCAGGGGAGGGTGGCGAGCCAGCAGAAGATGAGGGCTTTCTGATGGCACCGGGGTCCAGGCAGGCTCTGCGTGCACACCCATTCCTATTTCCTGCGTGGCAAACACTTCCCCTCGCCCCTGCACCGCGGGTGCCTGTCCCCAGCGAGCGCGTCAGTGCCTCCGGCCGCAGCACCCGCTTCGTGCCAGACCCCACCCAAGCAGGCAGAGGAAGCAAACGGGGCGGCTTTGGTGAAAGGGGACTGCACCGCAACGGCTCACGGCTGCCCAGCACCTCCCTGCCCCGGCATGCTGCTGGGGCCCCCTCTTCCCACACTGCCTGAGCCTGCTGCGGCCACCTGGGCCACCTCGGCCCCAGCCCGCCGTGCCCCGAGCATCGCCCGTGCTGCCCACCCTGCCCCCAGCTCCAGCACAGCCTGCACAACACCCAGCATCCAAAAGCAACGTGCCTGGTCCCTAGCCTAGTTACTTTTATAATTTGTGTTACCATAACGACGTGCCTTAACACAAGCCCTTTTTTTTTTTTTTCCTTTAAATAATTTGACTCGTTTCCATATCAACCAAGAGGTGTCGGGGTGTGCGCGTGTAAATCGCACCAAGGCTTCGTCGGCTGCAAAAGCCCCGTCCCAGAGGGCGCGCACAGGGCAGTGCTGTGCCCAGAGCACCCAAGCAGCCGGGGATGAAATTTCCCCTGCTGCGGGTGAGTGCAGCCCCATTTTTTCAAGCAGGAGCACGGCTTTTCCTCCCCTCGCCTCCTGGTTTGGTGCCCAGAGATGCAATGCCCGGGCAGGACGGAGGTCTGGGCAGAGGTGACGGACGGCACAAGGAGCACGGGCCATGCACGGAGCAGGCTCTGGGCACCCCGCTTCCCCCCTACCCCGCAGCCACTACGCAGGAAATCAGGGACACCCCAAACCACAGCCCCCCACTCCCTCCTCTTCCCTCTACCTGCATCCTGCCCCGAGCAGGGGACCTTACCTCGGCCCCGGCACCCTCGGCACCCCCAGGCACCCACCCCGCAGGCGGGCAAACGGCAGCACCGAAACCCGGGGCCGCCCTTCAGCAAAGCGGAAGCGTGCCTGGGCAGAAGGCGGGGGGGGGCTGCAGCCGCCCCCCAGGGCAGGGCTCCAGCACCGTGACACCCTGCCTGCACCAGAAGGGTCCCCCCCCGGCCACCCCAGCACCCTGCGGTGCCGTGAGGGGCTGTGC
>NW_023303891.1:0-45476 GCF_011077185.1 Oxyura jamaicensis | reverse complement strand
GGAGCGGCGCTGGCTGCCGCTGCTGCTGCTGCTGCTGCTGCTCTGCCTCGCCCTGGCCGCCGCCGCCGCGGGTGAGTGCGGCGCGGGGGAGCGGGGCCCGCTGCGGGGCGGAGCGGAGCGGGCGCGGAGCCGGGGGCGGCCGCGGCTGGCAGGGAGCCGGCGGCACCCCCCGGGGGGAGGACAAAGCTCTTTTCAGGGCGGTAACAAACCTCGCTCTGTCCGCCCCGGGGCAGCGGGGCCGAGCGACGGCCCGCGGAGGTCCCCGGCAGCCGGCCGTGCCACGGGGTGCCGGGGTCCCGTCGGGTGGGCGGCGGGCGCAGAGCCGGGGGTCGCGGCCCCCCGAGCCCCCGGTGCCGGCCGAGGTCCGGTGCGGTGGGGACCGGGCAGGCGGGGAGGGGGCTGCGGGGCGGCGGGGAGCCGGGCGGCTTTGGGGTGGGCAGGGGGAGCCGGGGAGCCAAGCCCGAGTCGGGGCCGTGCCGTGCCCTTCGCAGCGGCCGTGCTCCGTGCAGGTGGCCCGGCCGCTCCGGTGCAGGAAGCACTCGCGAATGGCTTCTGCTGGGGGCAATTCAGGAAACCTTGCCGCCCGGCCCTGCCCGCTTTGGGCCGAGCGCCGCAGCATCCCCATCCCTCGTGCAGGTGGCGGGGGGGAACACGGCTAACGCTCTTCTTGCCATCGCAGGGCCGGTGCCGGATGGGACGGGTCCGGAGCAGGGCCGCATCCGAACCCTGGTGCGGCCGCGGGGTGCGCGGCGCGGGGCCGGGCACCGGGCGGGAGGATGGCGGAGGCTCCGCCGGCCCCGGCCCCGGCCGCGGCTCTCCCACAAGGGCCCCATGCCCTTCTGACACAGGTGAGTGGCGGTGGGGCTCGGGGGGGGGGGATGCGGGGACACACGCGGTGGTGCTGGGCTGGGGCTCATCCCACCGCGCTTCGCTCTTGTTGCAGGGTCGCCAGCAGCCCTCCAGGGACGCGTGCCCCGCTGCCAGCCCTGCTCCCTAGCCTGGTCTGCTCGGCCCTGAGCCCCGTGCGTGGGGTCCCACCCGTGAGCCCCGGGCTGGCGTCACCTCCACCACCGTGGCTGGCCCCCGGGCCGTGTCCCGTGGGTACCACCGTGTCCCCTCGCCGCCTCCCGGGCAGCCCACGGTGGAGCTGGGGCGCTGTCCCCGTGCCCCGTTCCCGGCTCGCCGGGTCCGCGGGCTTTGCGCAAAGCACTTTGTCGGGCGGAGGAGCTCCCTGCGGCCCCGCAGGAGTCCTGCCCCCGTCCCTGTCGCCCACCTGCCCCGGCAGCGTGGCTGGGGAGGGTCTATTTATTCTCGTGGTGCTAACCCCGCGGGAGCTGCCCCCCCCTCCCTGGCGGCAGAGCCACCTCTGCGGGACCCCCGGGGCGTGGGGTGCCCACCCGTGGGGGTCTCTGTGTGAAGCACTAACGTATGCCAAAGTGGGGGGCTTAGTCGTGGTGCCGGGCCCTGTTGGTCACCGTGTCTCTCGTGTCTGTAAAGATTTGTTCTGTGTAAATACATCTTTATAATAAAGAGCTATGATGACAATAACCACTTGTTTTCGGCGCGGTGGCGGCTGGGTGGCTGGACCGGGGGCTGGGACGAGGTCTGCAGCCCTTGGGGCCGTGGAGAGATGCTCGGTGCCCTGCGAGGGGGACGACCTGTCCTGTCCTGGTCTCAGTCCCTGTCCCTCAGGGTGCTGGTGCTGTACGCGATGCTGCAACGGCAGCCGGGGCTGGGGCTTGCGCATCTCGCCAGCCGAAAGCAGTTTCTCGTTGCCGTGGTTACTGGCGATTGGTGCCGGGTGGGTGCAGCGCCCGGGGTGGGGAGAGGGGCCTCAGCCTGAGCCCGGCCCTGGGTGGGGGGGCACAGGGCGATGGGACGGGACGGGACGGGCACTGCTGCAGCTGCTGGAGCTGCCCCGCTTCTGTGGGACCACAGCCCTGTCCTGGGCACCTTTGGCTCTTCTGCCGTCATGCCCTGGGGCTGCCTGACCTGCCCCCCTCCCAGCCTAAGACCACCGGCCCCGCTGGCCACAGGGGAGCAGCGGTGGGTGCTTGACCCCTGGCACCCCCCTCCCTGGCATCCTCGTCCCCAGCATCCCCCTCCCTGGCGTTCCTGTCCCTGGCATTCCTCTCTCTGGTGTCCCTATTCCTGGTGTCTCTATTCCTGGCGTCCCTGTCCCTGGCATCCCTGTCTCTGGTGTCTCTATTCCTGGTGTCCCTGTCCCTGGTGTCTCTATTCTGGCATCCCTGTCCCTGGAGTCCCTGTCCCTGGTGTCCCAGTTCCTGGTGTTCTCCTCTCTGGTGTCCCCATCCCCATGGGCCCCGGCTGCAGGCACCTGGTCCCTGGCATCCCCATCCCCGGTGTCCCAGCTCCCTGCATCCTCATTCCTGCTCTCTCTGCCCCTGTTTCCCCCCTCCCTGCTCCCTCCCATGCCCACGGAGAGGGGCAGCGGCTGAGGGCTGAGGGGGGCTTGCATGTGGGTCGGCGGCTGAGCCCTGCAAAAAGGGATGGGACCCCTCCTGCCTCCCCCCACCCCCGGAGCGGTGCTGGGCTCCCCGAGCTGCTGGGGCAGGGGAGCCGCAGGAAAGCGAGGGCTGCGCGGGGGGGCACCGCGCCGGGGGTCCCGCAGGCGGGCACAGGGGCGGCAGCACCGGTGGGGAGGGAGTTAACGGGGCCGCGGAGGGGCGGAAAGGCTGCAGCTGCGGGGCTGGGAGCAGGGGCCCGGGGGAAGCGGGGCTGGGCCCAGCTGGCCTCCATGAGCTCATCCTCGGGGAGCGGGAGGGATGCGCTCCCCGGCCACGCGCCAGCGCGCTCCCGCCACGCCGCACGCCTGCGCCCGCCCCGTGCGTCCCGTGCGGGCCCCGCTGGGTTTTCCCCTCCTGCCGGGCCGGGGGCTGCCATGCCGGCGGGTGCCGCGATGAGGGAGAGGCAGGATGCGGTGCCCTGGCCGCAGCCCAACCGCCCCAACCCTGCTGGCCCCATCTCTGCCCTGGAAGGGGGAGGCCGGGGAGGTCCCCCCGGTTGGGCTGTGGCCAGCCGGTGCCGGAGGAAAAGGCTCCTGGGCCGGGAGAGCGAAGGACTCTCTGGCTTTTCCTGGCTTGGCCTGCTGCCTGCAGGCAGGTGGGGGCTGCCGGGCTCCTCCACCGTCCCCGTGCACCGTGCCAGCTCCCTCGCACGCTGCCGGCAGCGGCTGCGGCAAGTGCCAAAGCCGGAGGGGCTGCGAGGTCTCAGCAGCTGGGGGCAGAGGCCGGGAGGGTGCACGGCCTCCACCGCAGTGCCTGGCTGCTGGGCACGGCCAGGACGGGGAGCTTTGCTGGGTCCAAGCTGGCCCAGTTGAGAAGCAAGGGTGCTGGGGGTGCCGGGAGAGGGGAGGGGAGAGGGATGAGCCACTGCTGGAGGTCTTTTGGGGACCTCTGGCTGCATCCCAGGGCTCAGGACATGCGGGCCGGACAGGGGATGGTGGCTGTGCCAAAAACACAGGCCGAGGCACAGCACTCATGGCGCACACCGCCGGGGTGCCACCAGCCACGCCAGCCCCACCACGCAGACGCTTCCAGCAGCACGGTGGGTGCTGGGCACGTTCAAGCCCCCATCCCCACGCACTGCTCAGAGCTCCAAGGCCTTCCAAGGAGCGCCACGGCCATGGCCAAGCCTTGAGGATGCACGGGCCCAGCCCTCAGCTTGTCCCACGGGGGCCGCAGGGCTTCGCGCCCTCTCCGGCATTTCCGCCGGCAGTGGCAGGAATGCAGCGGCCACGGGAACAATGCCGGCACCTTGCACCGGTCCCCTCCGTGACGAGGCCGGGAGCAGCTGCCTGGGCACAGCCCTGCACTCAAGGAGCAGGCAGGAAGCAGATGGAGATGACACTGGTGGCCGTTTCCTGCGGCAGGATGCGGCCGGCTTTCTCCGCTGCTGCTCCAGATGCCGAGCCAGAGGGGCTGGAGGGCCCCGTGCCGCGCTCCGGCACTGGTACACCCCACTGGGACCCCCTCCCCAGCACGTGGGGGGGCCCTACCGAGAACTGTGTGCCACCAAGGCACTCAGGGACGCTCAAACACCTTGTGCCCAGCTCTGCCCCTGTCCCCTGGGGTTTCTGCCCCCAGCACAGCCCCGCGTCCCTCCCGGGAGGCTGCAGCCCCGCAGCCACTGCCCCCGGCCAAGCAGCTCCCGGCTACGTGAGGGCCAGCAGGCTTGGCCTGAGCCCCAACCCCACAAAACCACTGCTTGCACAACTGAGGTTTATTTGGAACAGATGGATTCCCAATAAATTATGTAATTTAAAAATTAAAAAAAAAAAAAAAGAAATTATAATACTAAGAGCCACAAGGTCCGGGAGCCCCCAGCTGCTCAGCCAGGGCACGGGGAACACGGGGCAGCACAAGATGGGGCCAGGTATGTGGCTCTGGGGCTGAGCACAGGCACCGTCCCCATATCCCCTTGGCTGAGGCCTGGCAGCTCCCCCCCCGCAGCAGGCAGGGCTCTGCTTAGTGTTTCAGCAGGGAAAAGCCCCCCCTTGTACCCACATCTCCCTTCCTGAGGGCTTCCCCTCCCCAGCTGCACACTCCCCCAGTGCTTCAGGCCCCCTGCACACTGCTCCCCTAGGGCCTGGGGCTCAATTCCCTGACCCCTGAGGGATGGATGGAGCGCACTCGATGGTGCCTGCGCCCTCAGCCCTGGTCCTGCAGCAGGGATGGGGGGGCAGGAGCCGTGTCCTGCTCCGTGCCATGCCCAGGGACTGCCCTGGATAAACCACACCTGGATAAACCTTCACCTCACAGCCCTGCTTGATCCGGGCTCCTCTACGTCAGCCAGCAGTCCCCGCATCCCCGTGGGCAGCCGGGGCACAGGGGGAGAGGGCAGAGCAAGGCGCTGGTGCCAGAAACCAGGGGGATGGGGATGCCAAAACCTTACCCCAGGAGGGAAGGAGAGGAAACTGCGCCGCCGGAGGGAAGGGGCCACGTGTCCAGATCACCCTCGCAGCACTGCCAGGGTCCTGCTCTCATGGGACCGGGTACCAGGGTTAACCCGGGCTGCTGCGTGGCGGAGGGTGACACATGCCCAACGCCAGGCTGGGAGAGCACAGGGCTCTCAGCAGTGCGACCAGTACCCACCAGCACACAGGGATGCAGCCCGCAGGCTGAGCCACGGCCCTCCAGAAGCACCAGCAGCCTCCACCCTTCCCTGCGATGACTGCAGGGAGACGGGGGTGAAAAGGGGAGAGAAGCGCGGGTCGGGGAACTGGCGACACGGCTACGGGACAAGCGGGCCGCTGGCAGCACGTCCGGGTACCAGCAGATCCAGCCAGCTCCAGGGGAGAAAGCAAGAGGGTCCTGTCACGGATGGCAGTGCAATGAGCACGCAGGTCCTCTGCGGCGTGGGGTACAGCAGTGGGAGAGAGAGGAGAACGCTTCCCTTCCAACTGTAAACACGGCACTTGGAGGAGCTGGGAGCCTTCTGCCCTTCAGGAGCCGCCGGAGGCCCTGCCTGGGCACGAGGCCGGCAGCATGGGGCCCCCCGGCTTTGGCATGCGGGCAGGATCACTCCTCGTCCCCGGCAAGCAAGAAGCCATAGAGGAAGTTGGTGGCACGCTGGCGGTCCTGCTGGGTCTGCTTCGCCATCAGGTTGGGTGGAGGCCGCAGGAGGAGGCTGGTGAACAAGGTGGCTGCAGAGGCAGAGTTAGTTACAGGTGGGGAGCGGAGGCCTCGAGAGGCGCCAGGGAGGGGTCGCGTTTCAGGGAGAAGGCAGAGACGCCTCCGTCTTACCGATCATGGTGGCACTGACGTTGTTGTCTTCCGAGTATTTGAGCAGCTCTCGGAGGAACGACATTAGGTACCGAAACACGCTGCGATGGCAGCGAGGCAGCTGAGAAATCACCTGCAAAGAAAACAGGGATGGGAGCACTCCCAGGGCACGCGCGGCGCCCTGGCCTGGCCGAGCTGTGCCTCCCTGCACTGCCGGCGGGCAGCCTTCCCCCTCTGCTGCCCGACCACCAGGGACCAGTTACAGTCCCAGGAAGAGCGCAGCAAGCCACCAGCCTACTGCTGGTGACGGCACCGCTGGGCTTCAGCTCCTGCTGACACCCCTTCTAGGAGAACCGTGGCACCAGGTGAAAACTGACCCTGCCCCGGGGCTGCTTCCCCTCTTGCCTTCCAGCTGGATCCAGCTGCACAGTAGCAGCACTAGGACCAGGACAAGAGGTTTCCCGAGGCCAGCTCTGAAAACATTCCTAGCTTCTTCCTCTGCCCAAGGACACGCTTGGCCTTGCTTGCTGCTCCGCCAGCTATTTTTAAGAGCCACTCTGTTGCCGTCCTTAGAGAAAGCACAGGAACTGCAGCAGCGAGCAGGTGCTCAAACCCTCGAGACCGTTGAAGGCTCTCTGGCTCCCTGGGGCTACTATTCCCAAGGTGCTCAGGGCGATACCACCCACGCCTGGGGGCTCTTTGGAAGCCACCAGCTCCCCAGGGACCGCTGGAGGAGCCGCAGTGCCAGCCCTTGGGCAAGAAGAGGGCACTGCCGGAGCACCCAAGCCATCCTGCTCACCACAAGGAGCCTCTCCCAAAGCTCCGTGCCAGCCCACGGGAAGGCAGCAAGCCCTGGGTCCAAGCCAGAGCCGGGAGCAGCGGGGAAAGCTCCCCCGAGCCTGCCGCGAGCGGATGGAGGCAGAGGCAGCGCCGTACCTGTCGGCAGAGCCGGCTGTCGTGCGACCAGTCGAGGCAGCGCTGATACATCTCGTAGCAGATCACCGGCTCTGGCAGAGCCTCCAGGAAGATGAGGAGCGCTTCAGCCACAGAGTGGTTGCTGCCCGCTGGGCCGGAGGGAGTCAAGGGGTGCGCGGAGCAGACGGACCTCCCCCCCCCCGCCTCTCCTCCTTCCCATTTGCTTTGCTGCTGCTTCCTCCCCGCAGGTCCCGTTGGTTCTCTGCCTGACTGCTTCCCGACACCACAGCCCCTCTCCTCTGCTCTTCCCCGTCCCCACAAAATGCTGGCGCATCCGCCCTGCGCTGCTTCTGCCCTCCCCCGAGCCCCACCATCAGTTCTTGCCCTTGGCACAGCCTTGCAGAAGCTTCCCTAAGGTTGGGTTAAGCGGCGCGTGTTCAGCTCCCGGAGGGGTCACCTCTGGAGGGACAGCAGGGAGCCAGCCCCCAGGCAGGGACCCTTCCAGAAGGGTCAGACAAGCGCTCCTCAGAGAGCAATCTCACAGCAGAGCAGAGATTCAATGGGTTCCTGGGAATGCCAGGCGCAGCAAGGATACGGATTGTCTCGGGGATACTGGTGTCCAGGCAGTCGATGATCTGCTGCAACTCCTCTTGCATGCCTGGGGTCTGGAACAGGTCCTCCTGCCAAAAGACAGCGGTGTCAGCGCAGGGACAGCAGCAGTCGCCTCCCTCACAGAAGCTGAGGCACGCAGGGACAGCAGGGTGCACGCTGGAACCCCAGCCAGCGCCTCAAGCAGAGGGGAGAAGCCCCGCCGTACAAATACCCCGCTGGAGCTGACCTCCAGGCGGAGGTCCCAGCCCTCACCTGGTGGCAAGCGTGCTTGAACAAGTGGTCCACCAAGAGCCAGATCTCCTTCGGCACCTGCAGCGGCAGCTCGCTTGCATCCTCGCTGTTCAGGATGCTCATCCGCAGCGTGGATTTCTCCTGGCGGCAAAGAGAACAGCGAGCTTCAGGGAAAGCTCGGTCCCTCTGCAAGGGTCTGGAGAAGGGAAGCAGCAGCACCCAGGACGCCCCTGGCCCTGCTCCTACAGCAGACGGCAGGTCCCTGCCCCAAGCAACCTGCCTGCTCCACCACTGAACAGCAGGTGACAGGCCGAGGCACAGCTCAGGGGAGCTCCCTCCAAAAAAAAAAATAAACAGCTCCCAGGACGTGTCCCTGGCTGCCCCAGCTGACCTGTCCGCGTTACTCCCAGCCTCCCCAGGGGATAATGAGCCTTGCTGCTGCACTGGCTTCCACCGTTGGGTTTAAGCCCAGCCGCTGCTCTCTCCTCGTCCAGCTGCTCTCCTCTGAATGCACAGTCAAGGACATGTCTTTACCGACTCCTGTGCGCTCTGGTGGCGCGTGAAGCAATTCAGTTTTCTCAGAGTTTGCTTCCTGATCTTCCTAAGGAGAGGAGCCTGCTGAAAACAGAACACCCTGACACCACGGTCACGCTTTCCTGCTTGCTCACGGGAGGCAGCTGGCTACCTCAACTGCTCAGAAATCCCCACCGCACCAACCTTGGACGGGATCAAAATTTTCTTGCTTGATTTTATCCTCCCTTTATGATCGCTCGTGTTCCTGCGTGCTCCCAAAGAAACACCACGCGCAGCCCTCCCGAAGCGCACACAGCGGAGCCACACAGAAGAGACCGGCACAAGCAGGAACGCAACCAAAAGGACACCAGCAGAGAGGAGCACCGCAAGCCTAACACCAAGCGCTTCATTTTTGCTGGCAGCTTCCGTGACAACTGTGATCTCTGTCCCTCTGCAGCGCACACAACTGCCCGCAGCCAGCTGGGGCTGCCTCTGGGTTCCCCCCATCCCTCAGACTGGCACGAGCCCTACCGACGCGGGCAGTGGCAGGCTTGCCCCACACATCACCGAGTTTTACCCAGCGAGCAGACACCGGGTCTTGGCTACACACCCTCCTCACCCATCCAAGCACTGGAAAGCAGAGCGTTAAGCGAGTTCCTCGCAGCTTCCCTCGAAGAGCTAAGGCGCGAGCTGTGGGCGCTCCTTGAGAGCTAAAGACTCTGCGACAACAAAAAAAAATCCCTGCTCCAGGCCACGCGGCGATGGAGCCGAACCCCAGAGCGGCACTCGGAGGGACTCGGAGAGCTGCGGAGCCCCGGCAGGAGCCTTCCCGGGGCTGTCCTCGCGCATCGGGCGGGCACCGAGCGCCCTCTCCCGCTGCACGCGGGGAAGGGAAGCGCCGCCGAGGAAGGAAGATGCTCTGCAGAAGGATGCTCCCGGGGGACAGCGGCAAACTCCTCCCTCCCCCGCTGCTAGGAAGGAGCCTGGGGGCTTCATCCGGTTCAAGCCCCTCTTGGAGGGAGGGCTCCTACCCTGACAGCCTGGAGAGGGAGAAGTCGCCCAGCCCAGCCTGCGCAGTCAGCTCGCATCGGCTACCAAATGTCTGAGCTGGTGCAGGACGAGCAGGAACAACGCTGCCATGCGCACAGCAGCGTCTCCACCTCCCACCTGCCCTCGGAATTACAGATTTGTCTCGTTTGGACCCCAGCGCAGAGCACAAAGTAAAGCAGCGATCCCACTCTGGCATCGGTGGCTGTCGGTGCTGGCAGCGCAAGCGCTGCTGCTGGAGAAAGCTGAGGAACACCTGCCTCCTACACAAGGCCCTCCTGAGGTCTCCGTAAGGGCATCCCAGGATGGAAAGAGCAAAAGATTTCTGTTTTCTGACTCAGCATTCTCCTCGCATCTGAAAAGGCTGCTCTGGTGAAGCTCACCTCACGTGCACGGTTACAGTTCTTTCAGGTATGTCACAGGCTGCCAGTGTTTTCTGGAAGTATTTATCACCACTGCCTGGATCAGGACAGCATTTTTTTTTTTTCCCCATAGCAAATACGGCGAGCTTTAAGCAGCTCAGCTGGGCTGGCCCCATCTTGACTACGGGGTCACTTTGTGCTCCTACATGTTCTCATCTATTCTGGGCCCACAGCTGCGCTAAGAGGCTTTGCTGAAACAGGCGCTCCCTCTGGACCCACCTCCCCTTCCCTCTTCAGCAGAAAGCAAGGGAAAAAACTCTCATTCTTTACAAACAAGTCATCGAGATGCAGACTTCGCCAGCAATTGCTTGCATTACCTTTTCTAAGAAGCTGTCTTCTCCCTGAGAGCATTGGGAAAGAGAGAAGAGGGAAAAGTATCGTTAAGAGAGAGAATGATCTCAGATTAAGCAGAAACCTACTTTGCATTATGAGAACCCACCAAATGCCAGTTCCTTCATACATTTCGCTGACGTGGCCAAAGTTAAACCTGTGGCAGGAGATTTGCCTGCCAGTTAGCAGAAATCCTGCTCACATGATGCACAGCCTTGTCAAGATTTCTGTGAACTCCTCCAAGCAGCCTTGCAGCAGCACCGTTCACTACTGGGCAAACAGCTGGACCACAGGCAGATGAGAGAGATCTGATGGGAAGAAGCTCCCCTTCTTGAATCCTCCTGGCCAGAAATAAATGTTCCTGTATTGTTTCTGCCATCTCCCCCTGTGACCGGGCCAGAGATAAAACACTCACCAAGCTAAATCTGCAGTGCTGAGCGCGTGGCAGCTGTGGAGCTAGCAAGCCCCCTAAGCAGCTTTGCGTAGAGTCAGGGAAACGAGCGTTTGTGCTCAAAACCCGAGGCTGCTTGTCTGCACAACCCAATAGCATTAACACGGCGGCGAGGAGCATGCCAAGGCCCCCTCCAGGCTGTGCGTCCAATCCCTCAGACGATGCCGAAACGTCCGCTCACCAGCGCAGTGCTGGCTGGCAACTTAAGACGTTGTTTAGAGGAGTCCGCGGGAGGAAACAGAAGCAGGTTGCCCAAGCCGAGTTTTGGCAGAACGACCTCTCAGGGTGGGAGCAACCAAAGTGCATTCAAGGGCTGAGCTGGACATACGGCTGCAGCAGCCATGACACAGGGCGTGCTTAGCGGGGAGCAGCATCTCGGGCTCTCCTCCTGCTTCTGCAGCGCCTGCTTCCTTCACTTGCTGTGTGTTAACACAACCTGAACAGAACAGCTTGCTCCAAATATGAGCTAGCGCAGGTTTTTCTTCCAAGGCACCGGAGGAGGGACCGCAGTCCCAGGTTTGGGACGCCAGAGAGCCACGTTGCACAGAAGAGAGGCTCGGTCGGTAACTGGGTGAGTCACCTAGCCGACTGCCTGTCCTGCTGTCCACCTCTCTTCCTGTAGTGTTCAGCATAATGAGCTCTGTGGGACAACGTGCTCCTAAGAAAGATTTTTCAAGACGCTTTTTGAAGCCCACAGGAGGATCCCAAGGAAAAAAAAAAATAGGATGAGATGCTAAAACTGAATTCCCAAAGACAGGGTGCTCAAGTGCTAGCAGCTTCTCCTGGGAGAACTCAGAGAACCATTTCCAAACGAGCTCACACCTACACGTTGCTATCCTGTGTCAGACTGCCCCTCAGACCCTTCCTGACCTGCATTCTCCACTTCTCCCTCTGCTGAAGACAAGACATACATCTTGCCAGGCCAAGAGCAATGCTTGACGCAGTGAATGATAAACTCTAAGCAAGTGCAGGAGAAAGGATGGTTCTTAACACACACAAGCAGACTTCTTTGCACAGTCAACACATTTGCTAAATACATGGAAACCAGACCTAAAGGCCTCTGGGCTGCACAGAGCAGTCACCATTCTCCCTTGTAGAAAGTGCTCAGTTTTTCCTGGCTCCAAGAATTTCTCAGCTCACAGGTATGATCAAAGACAACAGACCTAAAATAGCTCTAATGGGACAGCAGGTTTATAATCTTAAGTGACTAAATTTTGCTTTGGGCTGTTCCACTTGTATTCCTTGAGCTTGCTTAGCATGTTCCAGTGGAGGTCCTGCAGTCAAAGTGACCTCACTCGCAGAACAGACTGTTTCTTCACTGCAAATGCTGGGACAGAGTGCCTTCATGTCTTGCTCTTCTCTGATTGTTTTGCTTCCTGTGCTTCTCTTCTCTGAATAACAGAAGAAGGAAACTGAGAGGTAAAGGAAGCAGAAGAGGCCCCAGAGTACAGTTACTCAGAAGAGCAACGGTGCATATCCAGGAGGGCAGAAGCTAAGAGTCTAGGCCCAAGTTCCTATCCATCAAGCAAAAAGTCAGTGCTGAGCACTGGGAAGCCGGAAGAAAAAGTCACCGAGACCACAGAAATGCTCCAGACCAAGCCTGACGCATTTCAAAAAAAAGAAGAATGATTATCAGCCAAATCCTGAAGAGCACGAGGAGCTTGAGGCCTGCATTAGTTACCTGAATTGAGGAGGCAAACGCTCCATCTTGCCATCTGCATTCTGCTTAACCTAATCTTGTAATTACAAAAATCAGGAATCTAGCATAAAAAAAAGCACAAAGGCCTTTCTGCCTGTTGGGCCAGTGAGAAAAGTGTATGCTTACTACAAAAGGTGGGAACTGGAGGAGGCAGAAAGGGTGGGGCAGCTGCCAAGGGGAAGAGAAAGGAGTTTAAGCCAGCAGGAGCAGGCCCTGCCAAATCTGCAGCCGTGAAAAAGCAGCAGCTCACTGGGCAAACACAACAGCAAACCACACAGAGAAGGACAAGAATCTAAGATATGAGAAGAGAGGAATGGAGATCAGAGAGACTGAAAGAACTGTGCTAATCCACCAGGTCAACAGAAATCGAGCTGCACCCCCAGCAAGTCTGCAGATGGCACCAAGCTGAGGGGTGCCATCCAAAGGGACCTGCACAAGCTTGAGAACTGGGCCCATGTGAACCTAAAGAGGTTCAACAGGACAAAGTGCAAGGTGCTGCACCTGGGTCGGGGCAATCCCAGACAGGAATACAGACTGGGAGAAGAACTCATTGAGGGCAGCCCTGCAGAGAAGGACTTGGGGGTTCTGGTGGATGAAAAGCTCAACGTGAGCCAGCAGTGTGTGCTTGCAGCCCAGAAGGGCGACTGCATCAGCAGAGGAAGGGCCAGCAGGTGGAAGGAGGGGATTGTGCCCCTCTGCTCTGCCCTTGTGAGGTCCCACCTGGAGTCCTGTGTCCAGGTCTGGGGCCCCCAGCACAAGAAGGATGTGGGGCTGTTAGAGCAGGTCCTGAGGAGGGCCGTGAGGATGATGGGGCTGGAGCACCTCTCCTATGGAGAAAGGCTGAGAGAGCTGGGGCTGTTCAGCCTGCAGAAAGGAAGGCTCCGGGGAGACCTCATTGCGGCTTTTCAGTATTTAAAGGTCAGGTATAAAAAAGATGAAGGGCAACTCTTTGCTCAGTCAGGTAATGACGGGACAAGGAGTAATGGTTTTAAACTAAAAGAAGGGAGATTTAGATTAGAGGTTAGGAGGAAATTCTTCACGCAGGGTGGTGAGGCACTGGAACAGGTTGCCAAGAGAAGTTGTGGATGCCCCGTCCCTGGAAGTGTTCAAAACCAGGTTGGATGAGGTCCTGGGCAACCTGATCTAGCGGGTGGCATCCCTGCCCATGGCAGAGGGGTTGGAACTGGGTGATCTTTAAGTTCCCTTCCAACCCAGGCCATTCTATCATGCTCTGAAACGAAAGGGCCTTCCCGGCTGAACAAGAATGAATAAGCAGACTAAAACTCAACAGCTGCTAAACCATTCTGAAGCAAGGCCAGGGAAGGCCATCCGAAAAGGGGACTGAAAGCAGGCTGAAGCAAGAATCAGTGCCCCTCAAAATGGGACTTAACCTCCAAAACAGCCATGAGATACCAAAAGGACAAAAAGTGACTAGGGCACAGTCACACCACCTCAGAGGCACACAAGGTTTCAGAAGGGGGAATGCTGATGCTAGGGGCTCGTGATGCTTGTAGAGATGAACAGTTATCTCTGCACTGCAGAAGAGCTTGCTCACTGTGGTGTGACAGGAACTGGCCAGAGAGGCTGCAAGGCTGGCCATTTGCTGAGCTGTAGTCATCAGTACACAACAGCAACAAATTCCTTTCTTCAGGCCTGCTTCTGTCTCTTCCTTCCCTTGAGCAATGTGGATACCACAGCTGTCCAGAAGGAGAAGGATCCTGTAGCGCTCGACATGGCCGAAGAAGCCTAGGCATCTCAGAGATCATTTCAGTCACACTGCTTAAGGCACATCGGAGCCACTCAGCTGAGCACCCCAGCAACAGCAGGGCAGTGATGCAAACAAAGATGCTGGAATATTGTTTTGTCTCACCACCACGTAATACTTAGGACTTAGGGAAATCACAAAGTACAAGCTACCAAAAGCTATCGGTGGTGGAGGGGAAAATCAGAAAAGACCACCTCAAGCTCTGGAAGATGTGAATCAGATTAGAGCCAGCATAGCTGACCCATGTGGAAGGCATTACTCCAGCTTTTAGGAGTAAACAGAAGGAACATGCTCTCTCCCTAAGGGACCTTCAGGGCAAATCTGGCTTGCCCATTCACAGCAGCTTGTGCTCCAGAAACGCTGCTACTTACCAGGTCAATGAGTTTGGTGACTGGAACTTCTCGGATGGGTTGTCTCATCCGGCACAAAGCCTCTAGGGAGGTGCCAAAGCAGCTGGGCAGGTAGCTCCCACTGATGGTGAGGAAATAGTCCTTCCCTCGGTCCAAGTGAAGGACAAGAATATCCTCAATTTTATCCTCGCCCGAGTTCAGAAGGGTTACGGAGTCCTTACTGACGTACACATCCAGGGAGATGTCCACACTCTCATCTGCAACAGGCAGGAGCTGTCATGAGCACACAGACACTCTCCTCAAGGGGTAACAAAGACGTATGTGGCCAACCTCTTTTCAGTTGTCTGTGGGGACAGGACAAGGGGCAATGGCCACACAATGAAGCATAGCAAGTTCTGCACCAACATGCGAAAGAACTTCACAGTGAGGGTGACGGAGCACTGGGACAGGCTGCTCAGGGAGGTTGTGGAGTCTCCTCTGGAGATATTCAAGACCCGTCTGGATGCCTACCTGGGCAGCCTGCTCTAGGGAACCTGATTTGGCAGGGGGTTGGACCCGATGATCTCTGGAGGTCCCTCCCAACCCCTACAATTCTGTGCTACAGGGACAAAGGCCACAAAACTGAGAAGACAGGCAGACAAGGATGATGGCAGAAAGGGTGAGACCCAAGGGGAAGGACTGGTGAGAAGTGGCAACCTATACCAATACACTGGAGAAACAGTTGCAAAACTCACTTGGCTCCAAGTAACCTTCACAAGGCTCAGCCCGAAGCCATGGCTTACAGTACTGTCTGTCGTTGAGCTTTGGGATGAAGGAGAAGTGACAGGTGACCTGCCCGTTGTTGGTTATCTGGAACTTCTGCTTCTGCAACTGACGGAACTTTACATTCTCAAAGTTAAACTGCAGAGAGGAGAAAAACAGAAATCATGTTAGTGGCCAGGACAGGACACATAAGGTAGCCACACAGACGCCACAGTGGCTACCCACAACCAGAAAGTGCCTACATAACACAGAACTTCTAGCAGAAAACCTCTCAAGAAGCCAAGGTAAGATATCCCTTTTAACCCGATTCCTGATCATGAGATAACAGATAAAGTTCAAATTTCCTACAATTAAGTCCCAACACTTCTAAAACTGCTGTGGAAGTGGATAGTGATTCAGAGTTCATCCTCACTTCTCTCCTGCTTAGCTCCAGCGAAGGAAGAAAGTCATTCTCCATTCTGTCCATCATACGAACGATATCTTCAAACACCTTTCGATATCTCTGGTCGTCCACAACCTTTACCTGTGGAAGATCGGACAACACTCAGCAAAGTTTCTGACCAGCCTGACAAGAACTCCTGTGATCACGAGTAAACTGCAGAAGTGACAGGTTTCTCTAACTAGTTGCTGTGTGTACCTGAGGCTCAGAGAATTTGCATACGTGGGTGCACCTCCAAGCTGCGTGGGCAACTTAACGCAGATTTTATCCCAAGAGATGTGTTACTGGGGTGTTTCTGGTCAAGGGGTCACACTACTGGGAGATTACTGGGGGTGATCTCTGTGGGACAGCACCAGCATCTTGCAGCATTACTCACCATTCTCCAGGAGAACAAGAGAAAAGTTCTGCTTTAAGGAGACTTGAGCAGCCCAGAAAGTGGGAAGTAGCCAACATGGACACTTACCACGCCCATTCAGTAAGCTAGGAAACCCAAATCTGTTGCCAGCCAGTCACCAGCAAACAAAACCAGATGTAAACCAGTGACACGCTCCTAACCCAACACTGCAACAGCAGGCACAAGCGATGACAGCTTTCTGCTCTGTCTCCTTGGGGAGGACAGAAAACAGTAGCTCACTCACTCTAGTGCTACGTATCACAGGGTACACCCCAGAAGCTAAGCAGCATCATTAAAGTAGTCAACGGGATCTGGGATCGCCTTCCTATTTACTGCATCACCACATCTGCCAGGGTAACCGACAGCAAACACCTACACTGCTTTGGCATAACACTGCCCCAGCACTACGGCCAGGCTGCTCTGCACACCGAGACTACAACCGCCGAGTCGTTTGAGGAGCAGAGGCTGGCACAGCTGCCAAATTGCAGCACGCCAACCAAGCGAACACACCTTATTTTTTATTTAATCTGCCCTCTTGCAATAGAATTCACAGACGTGCCTTGACTACACAATCGCCTCCCAAAGGAACGCATGACAATACTGTGGTCCTGCCCTTGCATATATATAAAAAAAAAGTTACCCCGATGTGGAAAAGCGCGCTGACTGGCTTGTGGTCACTGGTCTTCAGGTTCATATGACTGCGGTAGCAGAGCTGATTTATATTCCCACCCCTCCAAAGGATCCGGTCACACCACGCTGGCACACGACACTTTCCACTGCAAGGAAACACAAGTTACCACAGGAATCCAACAGCTCTAATACGGATCAAAGTTCTTTCTCTTCCTGGCCACGTAGCTCCCTCCACCCCTGTCATCAGCGAGCACATCAGCAGTGACGGAGTGAACTGCCACACTCCCCTCAACTGGAACATGATGGAATTTATTCTGCTCTCTTCCCTTTCCCTCTACAGCAGCTAGAACTCCCGTCCTTTCCAGGATCAGGAAACAAACAGGTCTGTTTCCACAGTCCGAGCCCATGTGTAGTGTGACCCAAACTGCGCCCGCTTCTTTTGCTGCTGGGCCTTTCTGCATGTTACAGCTTGACCCACCACCCATTGTTTCCACTACAGAAAGTCTACTCAGCTCTAACAATTACGTTATGAAATCTGAATCCCGGGTTATCCTTCTCCAGACTAACTGCTGTGCTCATTCACAGACACGGGCAGAATAAAATTTAATTGCTATATGGCTTGGAACTGCTTCTTGGGAGTTTCTCCATTTTGAGCAAGCTTCTGCAGCAGAAGCATAAACGTCTGTGGGAGGCACCAAGCAGAGAGTGGCAAGCAGGAAAAACTGCTGCTATCGCAGGGTAGCCACCTCTGCGGGTGTGCCAGTCAGGGGCCAGGATGACTCACAGAGCACGTTCCTTTCTCTCTTCAACCCCTTTTATACTGTTTTGCTCTAGAAGCAGTAAAAATCCCTCCAGTGCAGGGTCACCTGTGAGTTCACTCTTTACCCGCATTGATGTGTCAGAATCATCAACAACTGAGGTTTAAGCCATGTGCCTCCTCAACACACGCAGGATCTGCTTATTCCAGAAAGTAGGGAAACAAAGGAGTACAAATTTGTCTGTGTACTCCAGCTATCACTGTAACACCGAGAGGTATTTCTGCCTTTAGGAAGCAGGAAATCACGTTTTACAAGACAAATATTTCTAAGTTATAGGTCAACGTGTACATTGGCAGCAGGTTTACCTGGAATCCCAGCGATCTGTTTTAGAATCATATTTGTACGTGGGGATGAATTTAATCTCTCCCTCAGTGAAATCTGCAAATGCTTTCTTATGAATACGCTGAATATTCAGCTGGAAGCAGAAAAAGATCAGTTTAAAATCAAACTCAACAACGAAAAGCCAAACCACCCCAAATGACCCACCCTCCCCGGCAGTGCCAGAGAGCAAATCCATGGGCTGAGCCAATTGCAGCTTGTCACCCCGGGATTCACCACAGACACCGCACAAACCACCTCTCAGATCTTACACCTTTAACAGAGATAAAAATTCAGCACATCAGTGGAGCGTGTCTCAAATAGACTGAATACAAATTGGCACAGCACTGCTTGCCATACCATACAGACAGCATTTAACAAATTAAGGGAAATACTAATTGTTCCTCTTGTGCTAAATGCCTTCATTAGTTTTCAGGCTCAAGCAACACCATCATTAATATTTCACTGTCAATTGTTTAGAAAAAGCCTCCGGAAGTGTGCTCAGATGACAACCTGACGCTGCCTTCCTCTTCTCTTCCACTCTGCTGCAAATTTTCCTCGTTTTTTTTTCCTCCAAAAAACCCTAAGCTACAGTTGTTTTCTGCCTGAAGCTCTGTAGTACAGCAGACATGAGCTACAGAACAGAATCAACCAGATTTACCGTTAATTTGTGTGTCAGAAATGCCATTGCACTGTTTTTGTTCATACTTCACAGGTAGAAGCCATCACCTTGAAGACAGATCTGGTGCTACCTTCGTTTCCAGCGTGTTGCAAAAAAAGCCACTGAGCGGTGAAGACTACAGCACAGAATTTAGGTCAAACTGTCTGGGCAGACAAGTAGTGGTCTCCGAATCAATACCTTTTCCAGGACACTGATTACACCAGCTATTGTTGCAGTTAGAAATTTCTATGTTCCAGCTTGTACCGAAGAGAGAAATCTTCCAGCGAGATGCAAAGATGCTTCTGTAGTAACTGCCTGAGTCATCCCGTTAACCCCAATATCGCGTACAAGCTATTCTGGTCCAGAGAGCTGATGTCACCAAGACACTCAAGAGCTCCGTCTAGGTTCTAGCACCTACGTCTACAGACACTTATCGCAGAGCGCCTGCCAGATCCTCCCAAGCACAGGCACATCTCAAGCCACAATGGCCTCACGAGGATGGAACAAACATAGGCGGGGTTCACTGACCTGGTCATACGTCAACAATTTCTGAAGCTCATTCTTACTGATAAGACTTTTCACCTCACTGGCATCGGGGATACAAAGCCTGTAGTTCAAGTCTCCTAGCCAGATGACAACACTGAAAACAAAGACAAACACGGAGAAGAAGAGCCAGAAGTTAGTATCGTAAGCTACATGTGGAAGAAGGGGCGGGCAGGAGAACAGACATTTGGTTGCTGGTGATTAAGGCTGAGACACACGGAAGACAACAGGAGACGTGAAGGACCGAGTCGGACAGCAGAAATTTCTAGTGGCATCTCCCTTGGAATCCCACATGGGATTGAAGAGTTGTTTGACGGGAAATGCTTGTGTTTGCCTCTGTCTGACAAAAAGCCTTGAGAACATCACCAGCTCCGTAATGAAACAGAACCTGCACGTCTCACGAAGGCTTCCAAACCTCTCAGGCTGCATAAAATCCGCCTAGCACTCAGGCTCTTCTTGTCTATAGAAGAGGGCAGTGATAGAACTTGTTCCTGCTTGTTCATCAGTTAGGCGGGCCTGTGTGCATGTATCTGCACGCTCGCACCTCATGCGATGCCGTGGTTTTACCAGTTTCTCACTGCCTTCCTTTCAACCCCATCAGCACGCTACTTTATCAACCACCTAGCAAACACCGACTGATGCAGGATTTGCAAAAGCACAGATAGGACAACAGCTCAAAGGGAGCCTATCTTATCTATCAGCCATATCTCATCAGCAACTGCTCTTATTCTGCTCCTCGTTGGACTTTCAAACAGATCTACAGCCTTCCCACCACCAGCAGCTAAAGAAACACCGGTAGTATTCTCTCTTTAATAAATAAAGGTTTCCTTCAAGGATTAAAGTCTAAATGCTTCTAATATCAAAGCTCTTCCTGTTTATAACCAAACCTCAACATTTCCATTAGTGGATTATCAAGGATAATCTAACGTTTGAAGTTTTTTCTTTATTTATCCACTCTATATTTTGAGTTGTTAATGGCTTAATTATTAACTGTAGCAGTATTAATTATTTTTATTAGGTTTAAGAAAACTTAATGTATATGCTTTGTTGTATGCATGCTTGGGACTGATTTGGGTTATTCAGCACCACTGTCACTCTATAAAAAAAACAATGTCATGGAATCAAGTGTTGCCTACATGCCATCTGATGCACTTAAACTGAAACAGCAATTGTAAATACTCAAAAAAGCCTAAAAAGCACAAACAACGACCGTTCTGCTATCCCTTCTCCTCCCATATTTATATTTTATTTCCCATCACACAAAAAACAAACAAACAAAAAAGCCCACTCAGCTTCCTCAAGCTCTCAGCCACTGACGTGGGAATGCCGCTTGCTTGAAATGAGAAAATGAGACGCAACACGTGAGAAGAGGGCCGTTACAGACAGGTTGCCCGAGTCACCGCAGTAAAAATGTGACCAGCTAGCTCGACTGCAGGAGCTCTAGCACACAGGACACCTTGGCATGTTTAGTTATGTTGTTAATTAAGCCAGAAAACTTATCTGTGGAAAATCTCTTGTTGCTGGGATTTTAACTTGATTTTTATTACTCAACACCGCTTCAAGAAAGGTGGGCAGCAAAGGAAACTTACTCGTGTTTCATGATGTTGAGCTGAGGTAGCGTAACATCAGGGGGTACAAAACTCATCCGAGCACAGATATCCTTATAATCCTGATTTCGGCGCTCGAAGTCCTCCACGTGAGCAGCTAAGTGGGAATTGACAACGCAGAAAGTCGTGTTGTGGAACACGAATCTCACCGCCACGCCGCCCTTGTTGCCCTGGGGAGAGCAGGCATCAACAGTCGTTAGAGGAGAGGCACCAGGGAGAAGACGGGGACGGCACAGAGATGAGAACACAACCAGACCGTGCCCGTTCTCGCATGGATAGACTGAAACTAGAAACTGGCCTCAGTGACTCACCATCTTCCCCATGATTCCAGTGCCCACAGACTCTGTCATGATCTCTCTGATGTTACTCAGCTGATCCCTCCTAGCAAACACGAGCAGCATCATTCCAACCAGGCGGACCATTTGCACCTGTAGAAATAAAAGAAGCCCTGAGATCCCAGCAGGGCCCTGCCTGCTCTACCTCATGCCTCCCTTCTTGGTCTCTCTCAGTCCCTCATCGTTGTTTCGTACTCAACCCCTGCTTGCAACAGCACCCAAAGGGCCTCCTAGTCCCCAAGCTGGCTTCTGGGGGACAATCTCCCATCCTCCACTTGCCGTCAGTTGTGCTGAGCTTACATCTCCCACTCTGGTGTTTCCCTACCAGCAGAGCTGCCTTGTGAGGTAACAGACACTTCACAGGTGTGTAGCAGATCTTTTTGTGAAGTCCCAGCCTTTTGCGAATTATGCTCTGAACAGCACGGCAATCACAGGAAGATCCCAAGAGAGCCAGTTAGGCATGTTGCAGAGGACTTCTTGTGACTGTCACTGAGGGCTGCAGCTCCAGCTCATGCTTGCTTACTCAGAACTACAGCAGAAGAAGTGACAAACCTTTGAGGGGAACGGACAGAAAAGTTCTTATTTCCTGAGGCAAACATGCCTGACATACAGAGCATCATAAAGCAGTGTCTCTGAGTTGTACCATTTGCTTTGCAGAAAACACCTTTTCTCTAAGGTAAACAGTCTCCTTCTGGAGTTAAGAGGTTCTTCTCTGCTGCAGGGCTCAACCCCCAGGGCTCAACCCAGAGCTGATGTGCGCTGTCCCGGCAGGGCTGCTGCTGGTTCTCTGACACACGTGATGAGGCCTAATCACCCCGAGCACTGCTTACGTGCTCACTTGAGAGGCATAAACATATTAAGATGTGCTGGGATTAAATCTGTGCAGCGAAGGAAGAAGATGAAACCATAGCATAAAACGGGAAGAGGCAGAGTACTCAGTACGGTCTGCAGGAGTGACATTTACATGCAACCACAAGTCTTAGCTATGGTTTCAGTCACTTCCCCCTGCCTGCGGCCATATCCTGTTCTCTCCCTTATGCAAGGGTGGAAGAAGTTTCCCTAAAAACTCACGGAAAACAAAGGCACAGGACCATCAGCCTCTGCAGTTCATGCCGTGACCCCCGGCTCCTTCGCCATGCACTTCGGCTCAGCAAGGTGCTGGTTTCCTGCTTTTGGTTACCTGTAACGCACACCACGGAGCTCACCGCAAAACAAGCATGCCAGGGGCGTGACAATGAGTGCACCGGCCAACGAGGAAGGGGAAACCGTGTTTAGGCTGGTACCTACAGCAAAAAGGTTTGCTACAGCAGAGATGAAAAACAACGGCTTGCTCCGAAGCAACCAGAATAAAGACCAGGTGCCACAACTGAAGCAGTTCTGCCCCAAGGCAGCAGCCTCTGGAATATTTCCCCTCGTAAGTTATTCCATTCCTTCAGGGAGAAGCTATTCATTTAACTTACCAGCTCAAGACACACCTTGTTTCTAAAGTACAACAGCGAAAATAATACAAATAAAGAATTGGAACCCGCCGCTATGATTTTATTGAGCATAGCACTTCCCCGTTACCTGCCTCTTATTTTACAGCTATTTTTACCCGTCTTTGTAAATTTCTGCTTCAAAATACAAAGTTCTACTACAACAGTGGGACAGAAATAAACTCTCCAGATTTAATTCAGTGTATTTGATACACAGACTTGCAGACACATGCCACATATGCCTCCTTGACTTCTCCTCCAAAGAGTCTCTGCTCTTTGGGTCAGGTGAGGAAAGGGAAAGACCACCTGTACTGGGTCTGGCTGGGATGTTAACTTTCCCTGCAGCAGCCCACACAGTGCTGCGCTCTGCACTTGTAGCTAGAACAGCAGTGGTATCACACTGGTGTTGTGTCTGCTGCTGAGCAGTGCTGGCACAGCATCAGGACTCTCTCTGACCCTCCTAGGGGGTGGGCAAAAAGTGAGAAAGAAACATCAGCAGGGCAGCTGACCTAAACCAACCAAAGGGATATTCCATACCATATGATGTCACACTCAGCAATAAAAGGTGGAAAAAGGAAGAAGAGGGGAGGGGTGGGCTCTCGTTGCGAAAACGTCTGTCCTCCTCCCAAACACCGGCTACGTGCGTTGAGGCCCTGCTTCAAGGACGTGGTCAAGCATTGCTCATTGGTGGGAAGTAGAGAGGAATTTCTTTCCTCTGCACTTCCACACATCCTTTACTTGTTTTGTTTTGTTATTCCCTTTCCCCCTCCCTCTTTCCCTTTCCCCGTTTTCCCTTTAGTTGAATTGTTGAATTAATAATAATATTTCCTTAATAATATTTCCCCTCTTTAATTAAATCATCCTTATCTCACCCCGTGAGTTGTTCTTTCCTTTACTTCTTCCCCTCCTCATCTGAGGAGGGGGAGTGAGAGAGCGGTTGTGCTGTTCAGCTGCCTAGCACAGTAAAACTACCACACCACTTCTGTTTCCTTGCCAGCCATTCCAACCCTTTGACAAACCCCCATGCGCTGAACAGAACTCACTTTCTTATACTTAGCCTGAGGGTGCAGGGACTTCTCCACAGCAACCAGCCATTCTTGCTCCTTTGAAGAGTCAAAGTAGAAAAAAGCCTCCGTGCTGAGGTCCAGCTCCTGGAACCTAAAACCAAGTCAACTTAGCACATTCCACCTCTCCTACAGATCACCCTCTTTCTACAGGAAGGTCCCATATGAAACGTCCAGGAATCTCTCTTCTTGGTAGAAAAGCTCCTCATTCTTTCTTGCTAAAGCAGCAGCAGAATTTCACCGTGGTGCAATTCGACCCTACTGCAATACACTCCAGAAAGCCTCCCCCTGGGAGAAGCATTACTTTAAACCGAGGACAGCCAGAGAGCACTGCGGGTACCTCAAGCAGAATCTATTTTGCTACGTCACAGCTGAACTTGAAATGCTGCCTCAAGCAAATAGCTCTCTCCCTCTAGACAGCTCTTCTGAGACATAGCTCAGCTTTTTGGAACCCCTGAGAGCACGACAGGAACTTCAGATAAATCCAGCACACCAGCATCCAAGCAAAAGCAACAAGAAATCCAGCACCGTAAGTAAACGGAAGGTTATCACTTCTCACCCGATGCAATACAAGTCTGGAGGCTCTGTGTCGCATGCCAGCCAGGGCTCCAAGCTACTGTCCGGAGACTGCCCGTTCACGTTCCACGTTCCCACAAAAAATCTACAACACAAAAGCAGCTGAACTGTCAGAAAACCCAGTAACGAATGCAGAAGCCGGGTCCCTCCAGCGCACACATTCAGGCTGGGAGCAGACAATAGGTGAGCTCTCTGTGCACAGGGCAAAGCCAGCTGTAGGGTACCTGAAAATATTTCTAGGCTTGGCCCATCTTAAGTGATACCAATTCTACAGAAGGCTACAAAACTAAAGACGTTTCACCGGGGCCAGCAAACATCTGCCTCTCTTAAAATCATGTTGGATGGGGTGATGCCAAGGCAGTGTGGCGGGACAGATCCCTTTGTTGTCTTTCTGCTCAACTGCTTCAGTCTTACTTGGAGGTCCAGAGATCTGACATGTAAGGGAAACGATGCCAAAGGAGAAGCTGTACTGCAAACATTTGTTTGCTTTTCAATCTGCAGCAACCCTCATTTAGCCACCCAAGTTGTCAGATTTCAAACCTGGGCTGGATTTGAGCTCACAGAGGAGATTATAAAGGTTTGTCTCTACCTATGTACATGCTGTTGCATTCTCTCACCTGAAGTTCTCAAGGTGGACGTACTCCTTCTCTCTCTTGGCAAGTAGGTGTTTGATGAGGCCTTCTCTTTGCCCTGACTGGGTGTTGGGCAAGAATATTTTGCGCATAGTGTTGGTTACTTTGGGCTGGTCCCTCGATGTACCTTCTCTCTCTCGGTGAAATCTCGGAAGGAAGCAAGAGCAGAATTAAAACTGGGTCTGCTGTCTATGAAAAAAACAAAAAAAAAACAAGAAGAAACCAACACAAAAAAGGGGAAGATATTCACCATGGTACTTACTGCCTGCTTGGAGGCACAGGAGGAGGTGGGGGTTCCCGGCGAGATCCCGTTTGGTGGTTTTGCATGTTTCTTTTCTTCTCTAGGCTCATAGCATTGAAGTCATCCTCAAACCCCAGAGCTCCTATGAAGACAAAGCCAAGCACAATATCGTGAAATACCATTTAATACAGCTCAGAACGAAAAGGAAAGAATCTAACTCCATGGAACGTGAAAGAGCAAGTGATAACAACAATATGCCAGCTCTGGTGACACAGGGAAAAAGGTGCACAGGTGACAGAAAGGGTACTAACCACAGAACAAGGCAGAATGGAGCTTAACGCATGCAGACCAAGGCACTAGGCAGAAGACAGCAATGGAAAAGAAACAAAGGGTCCAGGGCAACAAAATCCAAGGACCACGAAGTTGCATTTTGCACAGGATAAGGTGAGGCCAGGAAACAGGGTGGAAGGCAGGCGGCTGAGCGCAGCGTCTGTCACAGCTCCCTGCCACTGGGGGCCCAGTCCTGTACATACCACAGAGCATGCAGAGGTGACAGTCACGTTGATACCTGAAGGAGAGGCCTGCAAAAGACTTGGGAGGTTTTTCTCCACCTGATGCCAGCTGGTTGAGTCCTTATGGTCGGGAAGAGAAGATTTTAACTGAGCTGGAAAAAGAATCGGCCCCATCAGAAACTGCCGGTGGTCTGAGGATTTCACAAGTACAGCCATAGCTCTGCTTACCTTCCTGTATGCTCTGCACCTCTGAAAGGAATCCCAAGCAACGCTCCTCATCAGGGATTTCAAAGAGCCGCTCAGCTGTCTTGTCCCCTTGGATCCGGATCTTGCAGCCTGCTTCAGGCACAAACACAGACTCACAGAGTTGCAGCCACATCTGCTTCACGGACGTGATGCCCTCAGAGCAACCAGGCTTACTATATACCCTCTGAGCTCTTCAGTGGCAGGCAATGTCCAGCTGCTGTTTCTGATAGGAACTGGCACCTAAACTAGTTTCCCCGTGCATCAGAGATTACCCTGTCTGGGCTATCACCAGTCTTGTCTTCCTGTTTTTAGGAAGACTTCTCCCCACTGCTACCTCACAGAGAAGAGCTCTAAAAGTAGTAAGAAAAATGTATTGAAATGGAAAGCAGAACAAGTGACGAGGGAGCGCGCCGTGCGTGCACACTGGTAAGGGCAGACGGTAACTGAGGCTCAAGAACAGGTCAAAGAAACAGAAGGGGAATGAGAATGGGTCTGAAAGCAGGAGAGGTTTAAGAAGTTAAAGTTTAACTGATTGCCAGTCCTTCTAGCTGGGCAGTTAAAACCATGACAACTGGATGTCTATACAAGCCAGACATCACTAGAGGAAATGCGTCCCCTGCCTGCTCAAAAGACAAACGCGAAGTATGGAGGAAAAGTATGAAACAGCAAGTAAAAGACACACGTATCGGTGCCCAGCAGGCAGCCTGTTTCCTAAAAGGAGATTTAGCCACGCGACTGTCTGTAGTTATAAAACTTACTGTTTGTAGCTATATCAATCAGCAGGGTTTCTTCTGCCTCTGGAAGAGAGGAGAAACAGCATCAAGAGGGTTCATGCTTAATGCTGCAGTAACTGAGTGCTCAGAAAAGCACACTGCCTGCTTCTAGCCACAAGCACCCTAACAAATGGCTTTCATTTCCATCTCTGCTATTCGCAGTGGCTCCTGAAGAAAGAATGGCCACATCTGGACGGCCGGGGCAGTCATCTTCCCCTGTCAGTGTCAGAGGGCAGACTGCTAACGATCGGAGTCCTCACACCTCGGGATGTTTTGTTGCACTTGGGTATGGCTCCGGTGTGAAAGGCCAGCCTAGCAATGCACTTCGGAACGGACAGGGCACAAAACGATGGGCAGAACTACGCGGAATTACCGGGCAGCGGGCTTTTGCCGCACGGGGGGTCAGTACCTTGCACGCACTTGAAGCGGCTGTTGATGGGGATGTAATCCGGCTCGGCGCTCTCCCTCTCCTGCGAATGGATAACGATCCTGGGGACGGGGAGCGGCCGTGTGAGAACGCAGAAGGGGCTCCCTCCTGGTGCCGGGGCGGGCAGCACCGGGAAGGGGACCGGGAAGGGGACCGGGAAGGGGACCGGGAAGGGGACCGGGAAGGGGACCGGAGCTCGGCCCCGCGGGAGCAGCCCCAGCCCCCCCCCGCCCCGTCCCGCGCTCCCCCGGCCCGTCCCGTCCCGGCCCCCACGGGCGCTATCGGCGGGGCAGCTCCGGTGCTCCCCGCTGGGCCGGGCCCGGTCCCGCTTCGCTCACCCGTAGCGGCCGCCCCGCTGCGCCAGGCTGAGCGCGCACGGCTCCCGCCGCCCCGCCCGCACCTCTGCCCCGGCCAGGACCCGCATAGCCCCCGGCCCCCCCCGCCGCCCCCTCCCGGCGAGGCCCCGGCCCGCGGCGGGCGGCTCCATGGCGGCGCCCCCGTCTCCCGGCGACCCCGCGGCGGGCCCACCCCCACCCGCAGCCCACCCGCCCGCCGCACTGCCCCCTGGCGGCGGGAGGAGCGCGAGAGAAAGGCGGGGAGAGGGGCGTGGCTTCAGAAAGACACGCCCACGCAGCGCGCCGATTGGCCGCGGCGGAGCCTCATTTGCATGCCGCGCGGGGCAGGACGGGAAGGCTCGGGGTTTGAAGCGCGGGGAGGAGGCGGCGGCGGAGCGGCGACATGGCGGGGCCGGGGGAGGAGCGGCGGGACCGGGATCCGGACCGGGATCAGGATCACCACCAGGATCAGGATCACGACCAGGACCACGACTGGGATCAGGAGCAGCAGTACCGGCGGTAAGCAGGGGACCGGGCCCCGGTGTGCTGGGGGTAGTTGGGGCCGGGTCCCGGTGCCGGTCCCGGTGCTGACGCCGTCCCCTGTCCCCGCAGGCTGGTGAGCGGCGCGAAGGAGGCTGCGGGCAGCGGGGACCTGGAGGCGGCTTTGCGGCTGTTCCAGCAGGCGGCCGCCATCCGCCCCAGCGAGAAGCTCCGCGGCCGCATGCAGCGGCTGGAGGCGGCGCTGGCCCAGCTGGCGGAGCAGGAGGAGGAGGAGGAGGAGGAGGAAGGCCGCTTCGTGGACGTGTGCGGCAGCGGGCTGCTGCTCTACGGGGAGCTGCACGCGAAGCTCTTCCAGCACCAGCGGGAGGGAGTCGCCTTCCTGTACCGCCTGCACCGGGACGGCCGGCCCGGCGGCATCCTGGCGGATGACATGGGTCTGGGTAAGACCATCCAGATCATCGCCTTCCTCTCAGGTATGTTCGATGGCGAGCTCATCCAGCACGTCCTGCTCGTCATGCCCACCACCCTGGTCGGCAGCTGGCTGGCCGAGTTCGCTCGCTGGACCCCCGGCCTGCGCGTCAAGGAGTTCCACGGCAGCAGCAAGACGGAGCGCACCAGGAACCTGGAGAGGGTCCAGAGGAGGAACGGCATCGTCGTCACGAGCTACCAGATGCTCATCAACAACTGGAAGCAGCTCGCCAGCTGCCAAGAGCAGGAATTTGTCTGGGACTACATCATTCTCGACGAAGCGCATAAAATCAAGTGCCCGTCTAACAAAACGACCAAGTGTGTGTATGCGATTCCTGCGAAGCATCGCATCCTCCTCACGGGCACCCCGCTGCAGAACAACCTGCAGGAGATGTGGTCCTTGTTTGACTTTGCGTGCCAGGGCTCTCTCTTGGGAACAGCCAAAACATTTAGAATGGAGTACGAGAATCCTATTACTAGGGCCAGGGAGAAGGATGCGACTCTAGGTGAGAAAGCACTGGGACTTAAGATATCTGAGAATCTAATGACAATCATAAAGCCATATTTCCTCAGAAGAACTAAAGAAGACATCAAAAAAAGTCACGCTGACAAACCAGATGCCCCTCTTCCTGAGGATCCAAGTGAGGCTAGTGCTCCCGTCATGCCATCTCTCACTAGGAAAAATGACTTTGTTGTGTGGGTGTACTTGTCTCCAACGCAGGAGGAAATCTACAGGAACTTTCTCTGTCTAGATCACGTGAAAGAAGTGCTGATGACAACCCGATCACCTTTGGCTGAGCTGACTGTCCTGAAGAAGCTGTGTGACCACCCCAGGCTTCTGTCCGCAAGAGCGTGTACCCAGCTGGGCTTAGATGGACAGGAATGCTCAGAGCAGGATCATGGCAGCGAAGCAGGTGTGCTCTCAGGTGCCAACAAAATAGATCATCTGTCTGATGAGACCCTGATTCGGGAGTCTGGGAAAATGCTGTTCCTTGTAGGGCTTCTAGAAAGACTGCGAGAGGAGGGGCACCGAACTCTGGTGTTCTCGCAGTCGAGGAAGATGCTGGATATCATCGAGCAGGTTTTGTCTCGCAGGCAGTTTAAGATCATGCGTATAGACGGCACAGTGACCCACCTGACAGAACGGGAGAAGCGCATCAGCGCCTTTCAGCGTAACAAGGACTACTCCGTCTTCCTGCTGACGACGCAAGTCGGTGGTGTTGGCATAACCTTAACAGCAGCCAACCGAGTGGTGATCTTTGATCCCAGCTGGAATCCAGCTACAGATGCTCAGGCTGTAGACAGGGCTTACAGGATTGGGCAAAAGGAGAATGTCGTGATTTACAGGCTGATTACCTGCGGTACAGTGGAAGAGAAAATATACAGGCGACAAGTATTTAAGGATTCATTAATAAGACAGACTACCGGTGACAAAAAGAACCCGTTTAGATATTTCTCCAAGCAGGAACTAAGGGAGCTTTTCACACTGGAAGACACCCGGACATCCACAACTCAGATCCAGCTGCAGTCTTTGCACGCCACCCAAAGAAAGACGGACCTGCAGCTGGATGAACACATCGCTTATTTACACTCTCTGGAAATGTTTGGCATTTCTGATCATGACTTAATATTTACGAGAGAAATTACTCACGAGGAGCAGGCTGAGAATGAAGAAGCCCATCAGTACATTCAAAAGAGGGTACAGAAAGCCCACGAGCTAGTTCAGTTAGAGTCTCAGCTTAGAGATATGAGGATGGAGGGGATCAGAAATGCTGCGGAGGAGGCTTGGTCAAGACCACCAGAACTGGCTTCCCAGGCAAAGAAGAGGTCTCCAGGGCTGAACAACATAAGTAACTTGGTTTCACCACCAGTAGCTGATAAATGTGAAAATGACAAAGTCATTGATCTTACGGAGGACGTGGAGGTCCAGATTCTTGACGTCAGCAATAAAATGACAAGTCTGACTGTTGATGAGTTGGGTGATGAGAAACTGGGACAAGCGATGTCCAGTTCGGATACAGAGCTGCTTACTAGCAGCAAGATAGAGGAACAGCCCGATACACAAGGGTCTGAGCAAAATCTGGACTCAAGCATTATGCCATTGTCACCTGGACTTTGTCCACCTGATAAAGAGAGCCCGAGTCTCAAACAGAAGCAGCGTTCTCCTGTTCCCCATGTAAATTCGGTTAGCTTGACTGAGGCTGGGGATGGCTTTTCTGGGCATTCTCAACATTTTGCTAATGAGTCTGGTGTGGCTGACCATCCCAAAAGGTTAAAAGATGCAGAAGTGTCAGTTCAAGTACTTGACCCACTTGCTGTCTCAGAGACAGAGGGGACTGACGTTCCCGAGCTAGCTTTAGCTGCCACGCCACCAAACCTACCAAATGTTATGCCAGAAGTCCATGCTGGGATCCAGAAGTCTCATGTGGTGGAAGCCAGCTTGGAGGAAATGTCTGTGCCATCTCTCCAGGATCAAATCGACTTCAATCTGGTCTTGGAAGAGTCTGAAGATGGATGGCAGGATGCCTCAAGTGGGGAAAGATCACTGGAGCACCCAGAAGATGAGGGCTTGCAACTAAAAACAGCAAGTCTTTGTAAATCTCCAGCAAAAAGTTTGGTAAGTGAGAATGGTAACTCTGGAAGCCCCTGCCATGCAGCTGAAGAAGATCCAAACAACTCCTTGCAAGGGAGTGAAGCATCAGAGGAAAACAGTGCTATCGTCATTTCAGGCAGAAGAAAGAAGTGCGTGAAAAGAATTGTTTCAGATAGTGAGGATGAGGGCTATTCTGTTATGATCTCAGAGGAAGAGCAGTCTCATAAAAAGTCCTCTCCCTTGAGCACCCCTCTGCATCAATTTCTGGAAGGAATGACTGCATCTACTCCTAAAAGCAACAGGAGTCTAACAAAAGCCATTTTTTCTCCCAAATTAACTAACAGTGGTAACAGGTCTACAGCTTCCAGGAGATCTCTAATCAACAAGGTGGTAGATGAGGTTGAGGATATTGGAGAAATGATGGGAACCACTGATGAAGAAGAAAACAGTGATGAGGAGCAAGAAGATCTTGTGGAAGAAGAAGCAGAAGAGTGTAGTGCGGAGTCTGTTGAGCCTGAAGAAGAACCTGCTGGAGAAACGCTTAATTCAACTGAAGAGTCCTTCCATCTAGAGGGCGAGCAGTCCGAAGCAGATGAGACAGAGTCATCTCAGGAGGAATCCACCGGTGATGCTGAGCTTCAGTCAGGTGAGCAGATAGAGTACTGCACCAAGGAAACGGTCTCTGAGAAAGAGGGCGGTCAGAATTCCTCTCCTTCCTTAGGTATTTACGGTACCTTGGTAGACAGAGGGAAGAAACTTAAGGATGACGGAAACCTACAAGAGGCACTGAACTGTTTCCTACAAGCTCTTGACATAAAGAGTGGAGATCCTGAAGTTATGCTTATGACTCTAAACTTGTACAGACAGCTAGCCCAGAAATGAAACCTGTTACCTTTGTTAAATAGTTAAATGTACTCTCTATACCTTTGTTAAATAGTCTCACTTCGTTTGTCTATGCCACATCACTGATTCTTTTTTCTAAACTTTAGATGGCTGAAATAAATAAGTATTTCTTTCAGGTTATGTAACTTTCTGTCACGGCTAGTGAGCAAATCCAGCATCTCTTCCTGTGTGAAGAAGCAGCCTAAGGAGCCCTTAGTCACATTTCAAGTGCTGGGAAAGGGACGTCACTGTGGACTCAGCTAAGATGAAAACAGTTCATGGTTCTTGAATAAAGCCCATGTGCCTGCCTGAACCTCGCCTGCCATTTGGGTGCGCCAGATGCTGGTGCAAAGAAGAGAACACAGCTACTGCAATCTGGTTCTCAGTTGGCCTGAGAATGCGTTTGCTGTGGTAGGGGAAAGCTGATTGCTGCTATAAATCCCCCATGCAATAGATGCCAGCACATCATCTGCCCGGTGCCCGGTCCAACACTGACGTGTAGCGCTGCAGAAACCCTTTTGCTCAAATCCCTGCCAGGCTGTGGTTGCTGTAGAAGGGTTGCAGAGCTGGGGGGTTGCAGAAGGACTGAAATAGCAATTAGACCTTGACTGCTGCAAGGTGCTGAACATTTGGAACCTTTTAGGATTTCTGGAGGAGTCTAAGGCTTCAAAGCAGGCTGTGGACTAACCTTGTAGCCCCCCTCTCATCTTTCCCTATTAGCGTGGTCAAAAGCCCGTCCATACACAAAAGCAGCAGGAGGGAGAAAAACCTGCCTCAGAGTTGTGGGCTGCTTTTTCTCTGGTGAGGTGGTCGTCTAACGCTCCTCCCACATATGCTTTAGCTGTGGTAGGTAAAGATTTTATATAGGAACCATAGGCACAGTGAAACTGAAGTGGGTTCTTAGTTTTGGACCATGCCATTTTAAAATCAGAAGAATCTCATTCTTGCTTTTAGCAATGCTTTGCTCACCTGACTTGCCCCGCTGCCAGCATGATGGGATAAACTTGGCCTGGGTATGCTTGCAACTATCGCCTTGTCTTACCTTGTAACAACGTGGCAGTGAATTTCAGTGCTTCCTCACCTACGTTAGATGCCCAGCAGGTTTGCCTTGTATGTTACAGTGTGATAGCCAGGGACACCTTCACACCTCGTTGGGTTCTGCAGCTTTTGGAGAAGAAACTGGTATGCTGAATTTGAGTTCTTTGTACTAGGTAACATATCAAATCCAAACTGTTGTCCCGATAGAACGGGAGATATGCAACGTGCTTTTGCTAATAGGTAGAACAAAGCCCTGGTAGCCTGGAAACGAGCAGTTTATTAATAGAGCATCCCTTAAATGAGGCCGCATCTGCTCTCATGCTGTAGAAAGGCCCGTCTGCCTCTCACAACAAAATATTAATGAGGCAGAGCTTTGTGAGTGTTAGTTGGCCTGTGCGAGCCTCCCATTCTCTTAACAAAACAAACACCTCAAGAAGTGGGGCAGGAAAAAGACCTGCCCTGGTTTCAGTTTTGCATCTTCATTGCGTGTGATCTTGGGAAAGGCCTTTTTGTGCTATTTGATTTTGTTTTGTCCCCATCCTAAGCCCTCTGACACACCGGGATGCTCACCTGCAGCAAAGACAGCACCAGTTTGAGTTGTCTTTCAGCAGGCAGAGGATCAGCACGTCGGGATATTTATTACTAAGGTCACGGAGGTAGGAGACACGCTGAGCCGCTTCACTCACATCCGTCATGCTGTCATTTAGCTGGTTCTACCAGAAGGACAAGGTGCAGTCTGCTAGGCTTCATACACGTCCTGCACGCTGAGCAGTGGAGGAACTGATGGAGTGACAAGTGTTTAGTGCTTTTTCTGCTTCTCTTCCCTTATTCAAGTTACAGTTTCTTCCCTGAGCTTTGATCAGATAAGGTATGGATGACTTTTTATGCAAGGGGACTCCTCTTGCACCTTCCCCCTCCCTGCTACTGCTCAGTCAAGCCTCCAGTATTTGTAAAGGTTTGGTAACTGAAAGAACGAGGAGCCTGCCCAGGGCAGCAGCTGTGAGCTCTAGCTCTAGCATTATTCTGCCTCTACTAAAGGGAGGCTCTTAGTCTGAGCTCTGGAGCAGAACCTGCAGCATGTGAACTGTCCACATTCTCCCTGGTGGGGGTAAGGGTAAATGCCCTAGTGAACCCGTTTTCAGGTTGGTTAGATTTGCAGGGAAAAGCCTGAGCTTTCAGTTGGACAGATCACGTCATTTCCATGTGCAGTTGCAGCCCAGAAAGCCAACCCTACCCTGGGCTGCACCAACAGCAGCGTGGCCAGCAGGGCGAGGGAGGGGACTGTCCCCCTCTGCTCTGCTCTCGTGAGAGCCCTGTGTTCAGGAGGGCCACAGAGATGATCAAGGGGCTGGAGCATCTCTTCTACAAAGACAGGCTGAGGGAGTTGGGGATGTTGAGCCTGGGGAAGAGAAGCTTCTGAGGGAACCTTTCAACAACCTTCTAAAACCTAAACAAAAAAGGGGCTACAGGAAAGCTGGGGATGGACTCCTTATCAGGTAGTAATAAGGCAAAGAGTAATAACTTTAAACAAAAAGAAAGCAGATTTAGATTAGATATAAGGAAGAAATTCTTTATTATGAGCGTGGCAAGACGCTGGAACAGGTTGCCCAGAGAAGCTGTGGATGCCCCATCCCTGGGAGCGTTTAAGGCCGGGTTGGATGGGGTTTTGAGCAACCTCATTTAGTGAGAGGTGTCCCTGCTCATGGCAGGGAGTTGGAATTAGTTGATCTTTAAGATCCCTTCCAATCTAAACCATTTAATGATCAGCACCTCTGCAGCTGGAAAAGAAGAGACTCACCTGCAAGCTGAAGCTGATTTAAAGCATGAAGCTCTAATTTGACCTTTTCCACAGAATGCTTTACCTCTCTGTGCAGGGTCCTGTACTCTGCGTGTCCTGCCACACCGGCAGGGCTGGCTGGCTCCAAGCACGCTGCTGCTTACAGCCAACTTGCTGCAAGGTCTAGGTGCCTGGGACACTCTCGGAATTCAAGCAGTTGGGAACTTAATGGTCATTCACACTTTTATTTTCTGCCTTCCACCATGATAATGTGGTACCCGAACTTCGTTTTGACAGGAGGGTCCGTATACACCGGTTTGTCCATGCTGCTCACAGGCAAGGCGAACGCGGCTTCCTGGAAGGGTCCCACCATGGAGCCTCTGGCCATCCAGCCCAAGTCTCCCTGGAAAAAGGAACCATCAGGGTTAAGGACGGGCCCTGTGTCTCGCCCTGCACCGCTTTTAGGGCCGGACAGGCCGAGGGGCCGCTCGGGGGACAGCCTTACCCCCTGCCTGGCCTTGTCCTCGCTGTACTGTGAGGCCACCTCGCTGAAGCGCACCCCGGCCTTGAGCTTCTCCATGGCCTCCATGGCCTTGCCGTGCTTTTCGCACAGGATGTGCCGCACCTGGGGGGAGGGCAGAGGGGGCCGTGGCAGCCCGCTGGGAGCGGCACCGCGAGGGCCCCGGTGCCGCCGGTACCCACCTTAACGGAGCTGCCGCCGCCCTTCGGGCCCTGCGCCTTGCTCTCGCCGCCGCCGCTCTCGCCGCCTGCCAACGCAGCGCCCTGAAGCCGGGACGGGCCTCGGGGAACCGCTACCGGCCCCGGGCCCGCCGCCCCGCTCCCCCCCGGCCCCACTCACCCTTGCCGGCCTTGCCGCCGCCTTTCCCCTTCGGAGCCATGGCCGCGTCCCGCCCCGCCCCGCGCCGCCGCCGTGAGGCCCCGGCCGGCCCCCGGGCCTGCCCCCAGGCCCCGGGCCCGCCTTTTTTTTTTTCGGAAGAGAGTTTTTTTTTTTTCCCCTGTGTTTTTTGTTTCTTTCTCCCTTTTGTTTTTTCTCTCCCCCCCTCTTTTTTGTTTTTTTTTTTTTTTTTTTTCTCCTGAGTTTTTCAGCCTTAATTACAGGCTCGATTCTGCAACCCCGCGAGAGGGAAGGGAGCAATGTGCAAGCAATGGGAGAGGGGAAAAAACAAAAACAAAAACACAAAAACAACAAGTAAGCACAAGGAGAGCTGAGCCTCTTTCCAAGTAAAATCCAGCACAGGCCCCGGACAGGGACCCGTGCTCCCCGGGCTGGCACGGATCACCCCAGCCCTGCTGAAGCCGTGCCCTCGGCCCCCTTCTCCCCGGTGCTGCCTGGCCCCAGCCCCATCATTCTTCCCCCACGCAGGGAGGCTGGGGGTATGCCAGAGCTGGCGGAAATACATGAGGAAATAAAGCACAACCTTCCCAAACACCCCGTTTCTGCAGCAGGCACTGTCTGGCCCTTTTTGGTGGCACTGTCGGCAGCATGGGGACAGCGCTGGGGTAGAGCCCCTGCAGTGTGGGTAACCCCTGGGCATGGGCAGGATGGTGGGAACCCCCCTGAGGAACGTGTGTGTGGATCCGAGCACGTCCATCTGTGTTTCTGCACCTGGCTGTGTTTGGCCAGCAGCTGTAGGACCCCCAGCAATGGAAGCCACAGGTGTTTGCAGGAGGCGCAGGTCCACCCTGCTTCTGCAGGGTGCTTCAGTCCGATGCCAGAGGCAGAGGCAGGAAAGGAACTTTCTGGCATCCCCTCTGGGCAGCGATGCCCTGCTGCAGCCCCTTCCTTCACACATCACCAGGACCAAGCACTCTCCATGCCTCCAGTCACCTGAAGTCCAGGAGATGCTTGTCCTGGGAGGGACCCTGTATGGTGTGGCTGGTGGAGCAGGGCTCCTTGGGGGACGCAGTGGAGTGACCCTGGGGTCTGTGTTTACAGCAAGGGCTGGAGAGCTCTCAGAAATGTAGCACTGTCAGGGGCTTTTGAGGGGGTGGGTTTTGGCCTGAGGTCATTGCACGGGCTGCAGACACTGGGGCACCCGCTCCCCATGCAGCAGGGAGGATGCTTTGGCTGACGAGAGGGAACAGTTTGTGGCTCTTCCAAAGCAACCTCATTTCCAAACAGCCTCCTTACATCTTCCCAAAGTAAATCTCCGTGTTTGCAGCTGAACTCATACCCAGGACATTTGGCTGGGAAACTCAAGGTACAACGTCAAATAAAAGAGAAAAAAACATCATCACCATTGTGCATTAGAAAAAGCCATTTAAAGTACCACATGCCGAGTGACCAAACAGTTTCAAGCTAGCTTTGCTGCGGGTGCTGGAGGGTGCCTGGGGCTGCTGTCCCACTCTGTTCCCGAGGAGCAGTGGGAGCTGCCAGCCCAGTGCCACAGGAGGTGCCGGGTCCTGGGGCCAGCTCAGCAGGGGACAGTCCCCGCTGCGGTGCTGCATGCCTGCCTCTTCCCTCCTGCGAGCAGCCCGCCTCCGCCGGGGACATGGGGGCCTCAGGTCCCAACACTGCCTCTCTGACGGTGGCTCTCCCATCGGAGAGGAACCAAAGAGGATTTGCCCAGGAAGAAATGAGAGCATGAGAGAAGCCCCAGCGAGACAGCCAGGACACCCCTTCTGCAGAGACCTGAGTGCCTAAAGCTACCGCTCGCAGCAAGGCTCCCCCCGCAGCCATCTCGAGCCCTTTGTGGCCAGGAAGGGTCTGTGCAAGGTTAGGGCTGGCTTTTGGGGCTGTTTGCACCATCCAGCTCAGGGGCAAACTCTGTCATGACCCTCCGAGCCAGCGGGTTTGTGGTCTTAAGCAGTTCAGCTGCAGACGGCCTGGTACCAGCACTGGTTTTACTGCTCTTCTTCTGGAGCAAGGCCTTAAAATCTTCATTCCTGCTGGAGGACTTCCCGGTGCTGACCACTGCTCCAGGGGACTCACTTGTTGGTGAGCCCGACGTCTTCACGGGTGAGTGGGAATTGGGCCGGCTGCCAAAGGTGTCACCAGGCTCCTTCCGCCCCAGAACCTTTCTCTTGGACCTAAACAACAAGGAGCATAGTGGTGGGAGCAGCCCCAGGCTGGAGCTGCCACCGCTTTGGATGTGGTGAGTTCCCGCAGCAATGGGAAGGGCAGCACCTAAGGGGTGAAGTGCATGGCACCAGCCCAGCCCTGTTGGGGCAGGAAGACAACCTGACCGGTCCATGGAAGGGTGGGTGATGTGCTGAGCTTTTGCTCATGTTGCAAATGCCCGTCCTGGTAGACAGGCCCCAGTATGTCCCAAAGCTGATAGGTAAATGGTGACCCAGCCTGGCCACAGGTCCTCTTCTGCAGGCTCTACTAAATCCATCACAGAATGGTTTGGGTTGGAAGGGACACTTAGAGACCATCCCGTCCACCCCCTGCCATGGGCACGGACATCTCTCACTAGATCAGGTTGCTCAAAGCCCCGTCCAACCCAACTTTGAACACCTCCAGTGATGGGGCACCCACAGCTTCTCTGGGCAGCCTGTTCCAGTGCCTCACCACCCTGACTGTGAAAAATTTCTTCCTTAGATCCTCAGAAGCGCACAAGGCAGCAACAGCCTCCCAAGGGCTTGTTCCTGAGCTTGAGCACCAGCCCCAGCACAGAAAACTTCAGGCACCAGTGATGGGGACAGAACCACTTTGGCTCTGGAGGGGCCACTTGGGCAGCCGTGCCCACCACCGCATACCAGCCCTACCTGTGGATGACGGTGAAGAGATCCTCTGTGGTACGGGATGCCACAAAGACATCATCGTCCTCCTCCGCGATGGAGTCGGCTGTCTTGTCGCTGGCAAAGCTCTTCTCCTCTGTGCCGGCCTCAGACAAGCTGCCTGTTTGCAGGGAGGAGAAGACAGCCATGAGATGCATGGGACGATGGGGAGGGACCCCCGGAGGGACCCCCCCAGCTCCCTCTCCCTGGGGTATAACATGGAGGACCAGCTAGACCCTCACCTTGCTCCAAAGGGGTCTCGCCAGCTTGTGCTGTGCCTGGGACCTCTGTGGGCAGTGGGTCATCGGCGTCGGGGTGGCAGCAGCTGGGCTCGGTGTCCAGCGTGATGATGGGGCTGGGGGTGGGTGCCGGGTCCCCCACACCTCCTCCCTGCTGCACCGGGGCTGGGGCGAGCGGTAGGTAGAGCACGCTGGGTTTCTTGGGCACCGGCGGCGGCACCTTGGCCTTCCTCCGCTCCCCCTCCGGCCGCGGCTCATCCTCCAGGCTGCCCTGTGAGAGCCGCCGGGGCTCCCCCGGGCCCCTCCTCGGCTCCCCTTTTCGCAGCATTGCCAAGCCGTCCTTGGTAGCAATGCTTGGTGGGGACGTAGGGTACAGGGGGCCCTCTTCCCGCAGGGCCGGGGGCTTGGGCAGGATGCTGGGGGGACGCTTGGCCAGTGGCGGCTTCTCTGCCACCGGCGGCTTCACCTTCCTCTCCGGGCCCGGGCAGGGGACGCGTGGTGGATCCTCGGCGTGCTCCAGGCCGTCGGCATTGTCCTCTGGCTCGGAGCGGCTGATGGAGCGCAGGCGGACGGAGCGCAGGTCGGACTGGGTGACCACGGGCATGATGGGCTGGATGGGGCTGGTCTTCTGGGCCAGCTTGGTGCCGAAGGTGGAGTCGGAGTGGTGCCGGCTGACCTTCGTCTTCCCCTTCAGGGAGATCTTCAGCCCCGAGAGGTCAAGGTGGGCGGGTGGTGTGAGAGGGAGGTCGAAGGACAGCCTGGACTTGGGGCTCCTCTCCATGGGGGATGTGGGTGGCAGCGAAGACTTCCTCTCAGGGACCAGTGGCCTCACCCGCACCTGGTGTGGGGAGTGCCCGAGGATGGCCGAGGTGGGGACGGTCGGGGTGGGGGTCTCCGACTGGCTGGAGTACCCGCTGGACGGGGACATCAGCCCCGTGGGCCTGCCCGGGGAGGAGGTTTTGAGGTCAGCCTCCGCCGAGAGCTGGGAGGGTGTTGTGGCTCTGGAGATGGAGGGGGACGTGAGGGACTCAGAGCTGCCCCGTGCCTTGACGCACTCAACGGCCGTGGTCCCCGTGGCCGTGCTTGAGCCGGAGAGGGACCGGTAGGCATCACCGGTCTTCCAGTCTGCCAGATACCACTGGTGGGGGGCGGCCGGGCCGTCGGGCTCCCTGCCCTGGGGGTCCGCGTGCACCAGCCGGTGGCTGGGGGGGTCCAGCGGGATGCACAGGCTCTTGGGTCTTTGATCCCTGGGCAGCCCCAGGGCGGCAGGGCCGTCCTGCCCGTCCTTGATCAGCGAGACGCTGCGGGTGGGCGGCGAGGGCTTCTTCTTGGCCTTCTTGAGGGAGATGCTCTTGGAGCGCCGCCGCCGCTGGCCATCCGGCTCCGGCCCCAGAGAGATGTTGTCGGTGCTGGTGCTGCCCTCGGAGCCGGCGCTGGGGTAGCCCAGGGCGCAGTTGGTGCTGCCCCGCCGGGCCTCGGCGTAGGCGATGTCCACGGAGCAGAGGGACCCCGAGTCGGTGGGCACCGACAGTGACCGCTCGCGGAAGCGGCACCCTGCCCGCTCCACCCCGAGGCGTGACGGCTCCGATGCCGGCTCCGGCTCCTCTTTGCTTGCCGGCGAGAAGTTCACCCTGGCCTCTCGTCCATCACACCTCCGGGGGCCCCCGGAGCCCGGGGGGGACTCGGGCACCGCAGCAGTGAAGGATCCGGGCCCGGCGCTCCCCACGCGCTCCTCCTGGGCGATGAAGAAGGAGGCCGCCCGGTCGGTGCCGGCGGGTGAGCCCATGCCGGAGCTGCCCGGTGAGGCGCCCTGGCCAGCAGTGGGGCTGGGGGGGGGCGGTGTAGCCGAAGGAGCTGGCACCCCAGGGTGAGGGAAAGGGGGTGCCCTGAGGCCCATTGCAGGTGCCGGGGGTGGCCACGCTGTCCATGGGGGTGGAGGGTGGGCAGCAGCGTGCCTGCAGCGTCCCCCCGAGGTCGCTGAAGGTCTTCCTCAATGGGGCAGAGAGCGGCTGGCGGGGGCTTATCTCCTGGGGGGGGCTTCCCCCCGCTCGCGGGCTCGAAGCTGCAGGACAGGGACTCGGTGATGGGTGGGCGCGTGGTGGGCGCGGGGCCGTTGGCGCTGCCTGCGAGGACAGACATGGGGTGAGGGGGGGCTGGCACCACCCCGGGCACTGCCCCGCAGGCGGTCGGTGGCACCCTCCTGCCCCACCGCCCGTCTCTGGGGCTGTTTCCCTGCCCGTGCATGGAACACGTCCCGGCTGGCTGCAAGGGAAGGGCTGACGACAGATGTTCTCCTACCCCCCCTCTACTGGGGTGGCCACGTCCCAGCTGGGGACAGTCCCAGCCTGTGTTAACCCTTCTGCTGGCATCTGGTGGCTGGGACGTGCCGTAAGTGCGTGGGCAGCTCACCGGGGTAGGAGTCTCCACGTGTGGGGGCATGGACAGAGAGGGACAGGATGGCTCACAGTCCCTCCTCATCTCAGATCCACCTGGTGGGAAGGGACCTGGGGGCCTGGGCCCAGCCAGACCACGACAACTGGCATCCAGTTCAACTCTGGCCATCTCCACAGGAGGAACCACGACACCTTGCTGGGCTCCTGACCCAGTGGCTGACCACTGTCACAGGCAAATCCCTTCCTCCTACACCGTGAGAATTTCCCTTGGTGCCATGGTTTCTCCTCCTGTCCCTACACACCTCTGAGCAGAACCTGGCTCTGATTTCTCTGCACCTTCCTTGGCACGACAAGGTCCCCGAGCCAGGCTGGGTGCTGTGCTGATGGGGTCAAACACTGTTCCGTGGCTGTGCTGGGGGTGCCATGAGCACGCTCAGCCACACCAGCACCCTCATCACACCACCGTGGGTCTGCCCGCAGCCGGCGAGGACAGGCAGGGGGTCAGGCTGGAGCTGTGGAGCTGAGCCACTGCTAGGAGAAATCTCAGAAGCTTTTGCTCCCCATAACCGTGCTGAACCCCGACTTAGGGCCTGGGGGGTGTCCCCTGTCATGAGCCAGCTTCAGCGCCAGGCCGGTGTCACCAGCATGCCCAGGACCTCAGCTCCCCCGGAGGGTGCAGAGCCTCTGTGGTGGCCTTTACATCCCCATGGCCGGGGTGTCCCAGCCCCCCGGTGCGCCTCTGCCCATCCTCAGGGAGGCTCCGGTGGGTGCCAGCCGGGCCCGGGCACTCCTGGGGCAAGAAAGGGGCTGCGCGGTTCTTGCTGTCACCTTGGTCTCGCAGGGACATGTTAGGGAATCCGATAATGGTCCGTCTACGCCGCAGGGTGGACTTGGGGTTCATCGCGGTCTCTGTGTTAAACAGGGAGTGACGAGCACTCGCGTGCCTAGCAAAGTGCTGCCCTGTAGCCAAAACAAACACGCTGTGTACACAGCCCGGCACCGTCGCTGCGGCCGGCAGGACGCGGCCACCGCGGCCACCACGGGCGTCCCCTGGCTTGCTGGTGGGCGGCGGGGGGGATGAAGGAGCACGGTGAGCCAGGCGGTGCGAGCTGGAGATGGTGGGGATGGTGGTGCCAGCTGGTGGGAACACGGAGATGCTGCGGATGGGGGTGGGATGCACAGGCTGTGAGCAGCGGGCTCCGGTCGGTGCTGGTGAGGTGGGACCCCGCACCGTTGCGCCTCGTCACTAATGGGACCGGGCTGCTGGGCCACGCTGGGGACACGGGCATGGGCAACAGAAGGGCGTGAGGAACGGCAGGGATGTCTGCACGTCTCTGCATCATGGAGGGAAAGGGCAGGATGACATCTTTTGCTTTCATGGGGTGCGTCTCGCTCGGCTGCTGGCCCCAGGGCTTGGACGTGCCCACGGGATGTCTGCGAGGGCCGGGCAGCTCCGCGCTGCTGGGAGCTGCAGCCCCGCGAGGACAGACAGATGGACGGATGGACGGACGGAGCGTGGTGCGAGCCAAGGTGACAACAGAACCGGCTGGTGGGGCAGCGTGGCAGAAAAGAGAGACCGGATGGCAGCGTGGCTGGTGGATCGGATGCACGAAGTTGCAGATGGCAGGAGAGATGGCAGGGAATGACACACACGAGCGTGGCACTGCTGTCCCCTATCGTCCGCACGGGGCCGGCAGGGACACAGGCTTGCAGCCCCAGCTTGCCCTCCCACCACCCCGCATCCCCCTGGGAGCACCCTTCCCCGGGTCCCGGCCCCGCTGCCCTACCCGAGACGTTGATGGGGACAACGTTGGTCTGCACGGAACAGGGCTGGTGCCACTGCTTCTCCTCCACGGTGGGCAGGGGGAAGGCCCTGGGCCAGGCTGTCTGCTTGTCGGGGGTGGTGGGGAGGCTCAGGGAGGCGTCGGGTGGCCTCACGCCCAGCGCGGTGGCACCGCTGCTCTCCTCGTCGTTGGCTCGCCGGCTCGGGGGCTGCAGGGAAAGGCGAGTGTCCATCCAAACCCACCCCAGGGGACGTTTTGGGGGGGGACAGAAAGGCCCACCTCTGGTCCTGCTGTCCCACCAGCCGTGCCAACCCATTTTCTCCACCCGATGCTGGGGCTGTACCGCCCCGGCCCGCTGCCCCAGGGAATGCTTGGGCACGAGGCTCCTTGCACAGCAGGGCCCCAGGACTCACCATAAGCACAAACTCGAGGCGCTTGGAGGGCGGGGGACGGGGCGAAGGCTCCGGGGGGGTGCCGGGGGACGGGTGGCCGGCGGCGCGGAAGGTCTGCCCGGTCACCCTGCTCTCGTACTGCTCCTCATACTCCTCTGCAAGGGAAACAGCAGGACCCTGCTCCGGCTGCCAGCTGGGTGGCAGGAGGAGCACAAAGGCTTCTGTCCCTGGGCTGTCTGCCTGTCCCTGGGCTGTCTGCCTGTCCCTGCTCAGCACGGGCGGCTCGGGATGCAGGGAAGGGGAACGTGCCCGTGCTGCCAGCAGATCCCGTGGAGCGGGGCCAGGGCTGAGAAAGCAGCAGCTCTCAGGGGGCAGCGAGCCCGGCTGGGGATGGCCAGCAGGGAACTCAGCATCTCCCGCCCTGTAAATTGTTGAGCTAATTAATGCCGGTCGTTATGGCCTCGCACGGAAACCAGGTCTGCTCGGGCTGGCTTAATGAGATTACAAGTTGGGCGAAGGCCAGGCCGCTGATCTAATCGATGCCTGTAAAGCATCTGATCTGAGGCTGCGTGACGTCGCGATGAAGAAACTGGAAGGAAACAAGATCAGCAGCCATGCTGATTCGATTAAACGGCTTGGCAGCCCCGGCCCCCTCCTCGCGGGCAGGAACGCGCCGCGGGGCTGGCGGCTGCTCGGCAGCCCCAGGCGCTGCCACTTCTTGGCCACGGTCACTGCGATGGCTTCAGCAGGGACCTGGGAGAAGACCAGTGAGGAGGACGGGCTGCTGGAGGCCGGGACCTCCTGGGGACCTGACTTTTGCGGCTTGGTGAGGTCGAAGGAATGGCTTGGACAAGCGCACGTGGGGAGATGGCCTCTCTGCAGCGTACCCAGAGCCGTGCCCGTCCCTGCCACCCCAGACCGCCTCGCCCCACTACCTTGCAGCAAGCTCTGGAGGTTGAGCTGAGCCTCCTGGTGCAGCTGCTCCATGCCCGGCGGGCGGCCGGCAGCCAGGAAGACGTTCACGGGCTGCTGCCATGACAGCTTGGTGTGGGCGGCTTTCTTGCTCTCAAGGTCCAGGTTAGAGGTGGCTGCGAGCAGGAGGGAGCAGAATGAGAGGGAGGGGGGCGACCAGCTTTCCTGCGAGCGCTGCTGCGGGCTCGGGGCTGGTGCTGAGCCAGCACCGTGCGCTCATCCTGCCTGCCTGTCCCTCCAGGAGCACAGGGACGGGGACGTGTCTGTGTCACGCCCCGGCAAAGCCACCCCCGCAGGCTGCAGGAGCAGAGCCCATCGCCACCGCCGCTGCTGCTCCAGGCACCGGACACGCTCCTGTGGGCGGACAGTGACAGCCAAGCCGGGAGCAGGGTGAAATTGGGGAAGGAAGAAATCACCCTGTCACCCCGGGTGATTGCACAGCTGCTCTTGGGTGCAGGAAAGGCAGCGCACAGCGGTGAAGCAACCTCCTTGCTGCAGAAGAGCAGAAATTGCAGCCTAAAAGGAGGGCGCAAAGGGACACGGCACCTTTTTGTCACGCTTATCTCATCCACCAGCCCCAGAAGAGGGGATGCATTGCCCAGCATACCTCACATTCAGCAGGGGAGGGTGGCGAGCCAGCAGAAGATGAGGGCTTTCTGATGGCACCGGGGTCCAGGCAGGCTCTGCGTGCACACCCATTCCTATTTCCTGCGTGGCAAACACTTCCCCTCGCCCCTGCACCGCGGGTGCCTGTCCCCAGCGAGCGCGTCAGTGCCTCCGGCCGCAGCACCCGCTTCGTGCCAGACCCCACCCAAGCAGGCAGAGGAAGCAAACGGGGCGGCTTTGGTGAAAGGGGACTGCACCGCAACGGCTCACGGCTGCCCAGCACCTCCCTGCCCCGGCATGCTGCTGGGGCCCCCTCTTCCCACACTGCCTGAGCCTGCTGCGGCCACCTGGGCCACCTCGGCCCCAGCCCGCCGTGCCCCGAGCATCGCCCGTGCTGCCCACCCTGCCCCCAGCTCCAGCACAGCCTGCACAACACCCAGCATCCAAAAGCAACGTGCCTGGTCCCTAGCCTAGTTACTTTTATAATTTGTGTTACCATAACGACGTGCCTTAACACAAGCCCTTTTTTTTTTTTTTCCTTTAAATAATTTGACTCGTTTCCATATCAACCAAGAGGTGTCGGGGTGTGCGCGTGTAAATCGCACCAAGGCTTCGTCGGCTGCAAAAGCCCCGTCCCAGAGGGCGCGCACAGGGCAGTGCTGTGCCCAGAGCACCCAAGCAGCCGGGGATGAAATTTCCCCTGCTGCGGGTGAGTGCAGCCCCATTTTTTCAAGCAGGAGCACGGCTTTTCCTCCCCTCGCCTCCTGGTTTGGTGCCCAGAGATGCAATGCCCGGGCAGGACGGAGGTCTGGGCAGAGGTGACGGACGGCACAAGGAGCACGGGCCATGCACGGAGCAGGCTCTGGGCACCCCGCTTCCCCCCTACCCCGCAGCCACTACGCAGGAAATCAGGGACACCCCAAACCACAGCCCCCCACTCCCTCCTCTTCCCTCTACCTGCATCCTGCCCCGAGCAGGGGACCTTACCTCGGCCCCGGCACCCTCGGCACCCCCAGGCACCCACCCCGCAGGCGGGCAAACGGCAGCACCGAAACCCGGGGCCGCCCTTCAGCAAAGCGGAAGCGTGCCTGGGCAGAAGGCGGGGGGGGGGCTGCAGCCGCCCCCCAGGGCAGGGCTCCAGCACCGTGACACCCTGCCTGCACCAGAAGGGTCCCCCCCCCGGCCACCCCAGCACCCTGCGGTGCCGTGAGGGGCTGTGC
>NW_023303890.1:0-25437 GCF_011077185.1 Oxyura jamaicensis | reverse complement strand
CCCCCCCCCCTTCCAGCAGCGCCCAGCCCAGCCCGGCCCAGGCGGGCCCCGACGATGCCGGGGGCAGCGGAACGGCGGCGGCGGCGGCCCCAGTGACGGCCCCGCCATGTCGGTGCTGGTGGCGAGGAAGAAGAAGCAGAAGGTGGTGCGGAGATGGGAGAAGCTGCCCGGCAGGAACACCTTCTGCTGCGACGGCCGCATCATGATGGCCCGGCAGAAGGGCATCTTCTACCTGACGCTCTTCCTCATCCTCGGCACCTGCGCCCTCTTCTTCGCCTTCGAGTGAGTCCCCGCCGAGCTCCGGGGCGAGGCCGGGCCCTCACGGGGCTCCGTGCCCCCCCGGGGAAGCCGGGCCGGTGGTCGCGGGGTGCTCTGGGGACCCGCAGGCTGAGCGCGGAGGCTGCTGGCCCGCCGCAGCCCCCTTTGCCGCTCGAGGCCGGGCGCCTGGGGGGGCTCTGCCTGCCCCTTTGGGTCAGATCTGGTCGCAGGTGGGCAATGTGGGGGGCTGCAGCCGAAAGCCCGGTACTCCCGAATGACCAGGAGCTGCCCCGTGACTCTCCCAGCTCCTTGAGTCGCTCGGAGAAGTGACCGACCCAAAAAAAGAAATTGAAAAAGCCCAAGGGTTTGGTTAATCGTGCTGGTGTTGCGGGGAGAGGGCCGGCCGGCCCCTCTTTGCCCGCTCTGGAGATGGGCCAGCCTGAACGACGACAGAACTTTCCTCCCTCGGTCTCCGTCAGCGTGTTTGTCTTGATCCTGGGGAGGCGAAGTCCTTGGCGGTGTTGGGTAACACAAAGGCTCTTTAAGCCGGGAAGGCAAGAGGAAGAACCTGCTGGCTGGCTGAGCCCTGCTTTTTCCTCCAGGTCTACAAAGCCCTCAGCACGTGCGCTGGCCTCCGAGGCACCTGCCCCGAACCAGGGAAGCTGTCTCTGCTTCCTCTGGTCCAGCATCGCCCTCCTTGCTAGCGGATACCGCTGGCGGCCTCGCAAAGGGCTTTCAGGAATGCCCCGCGGAGGCCTGCCACGTCCCGGCAGAAGCCATGGGGTGCAAGGCAGGTTCTTCCGCTTAGTCGTCGCGTAGCTTCGCAGACGGGCGTCACGCAACCGTAACGCGAGGTGGTGGGGTTCCCGAGCTCGCAGAGCCCAAATTATCCCTGACCCAGCCTGAATTCCCGGCTAAGACATGGCACTGCTGTTTGTGTGTTTGATTTCACATCCGAAAAATGGCACTCAGACTTCCTGCCTCGCGGGAACGAGTGCTGCCGCTCCACAAAACGCTCGGCGCGAGGGGTAATTGCTCTCGCTCCCTGCGGAGCCCGTCCTCGTGGGACGAGCCGAGCCGCGTCTCGCTCTGCCCTGTTCGCCCCGACCGCCGCGAGCCCCGCTGCGCTTTGAGGGGCAGCCTGAGCCAACCCTCGCTCCCAGCCCCGGCGGCGTGGTAGAGCTGCGCGTCGGGGAGCGGGGTCGCCTGTCATTTTGGGTCGTTTGCCGCTGAGCGGTTTTGGCTGGGGAGGTGAGGGAAAGGTTGGAGAAATCTAAAATGCTGACTTGGTGGTCTCAGAGCGCGGCGTCGTAATGCTTCCTGTCTGAGCCGAGAGGTAGCTTTGTTGTGAAATTGCTCGTGGGTTTTTCAATTTGGGCTGGGGATGAAACGCTGTCTTCCAACAAGGAACGCTCCGCAAGCCGTGCCGAGAAGACAGGCGGCTGGGCTGCTGGAGGCCTGGCTACCCTTTGTGCCTCCTGCCTGCATCAGGGCGCTTCTGCGTGAGGGTCTGGGCTTTCATCTTTTTGCTGGGCGTGTTCCCCGATCGTTTCAGCTCGCGGCCATTTCTTCGGTATTTACCCCCCAAATTCAGTTCTCCCCGGGGAAGTTTGTTCCGCGAAGGAACAATTTGGGGCGTCAGGATTTGGTTGTGGAGAGCAGCAGACGGGTGGGCGGAGGAGTCCTGCCAATCCCCGGACGCTGACTGCGGGGGTGCCTGTGTTTTCAGTGCCTGCTCCATTCAGCTGAATCACTTGCGCAGTCACACCTTGTCTAAGCGAGGCTGGGGGATGCCTGGAGCCAGCAAATCCCTCGCCGCGCGCGACGCGAGCCGGCGACGGTTCGCTCCTCGCCCTCCGGGCTGCGCCGGCTCGGCTCTGATTACAAACGCCCTCGCCGTAGAGCCGGCGGTGGCTGGCATCGCACGTCACGAGATGAGCCGACGGAGTCCTCCCGGCCGCCAAATGACAGCCGCTGCCGCTGGCGGCTCCGCTGCTGCCGGCTGATCTGCCGCATCTCTGGTGAAACGGCCCGCGGCCGGCTCGGCCCCGCGTGCGGGATCTTGGATGCTTCTCTTCTCTCCGCCTCGGAGCTGCGGTCTTGGAGTCGCATCCGTGCCCCGGGGAGCGGAGGAGGCCCCGAGGACGGGCCCAGCTGCTGGCGCCGTACCTGGAGGTCGGCTCCTCCCTCCCCGATAAAGCAGAGGCGCTGCGCTGGCTTCTCGGGAAGCGCCGGGCAGCCGCCGAGCGCTCTGCCCAAGGGCACCTCTCGCCACCGCCCCGGCAGCAAGCGGCTGCTTCAAGGCTGAGGCTGGTCCCCGAGGCCTGGGTTTAATTGGGTCTGCTCTCTGACGGGAACTGTGGCATGAGAAATCGTATTTAATAGCCCGTGAGCGCCGTTTTACACCTTTATTGGGTGCACAGGCTGCTGTGTGAGGGCGCTCAGCTGTCTCACCGTGCCCGTGGTGTCTGCACACGATGAGGAGCCCTGGTGAAGTCGCTGTGGGACGGAAGATGAGGGGATGGGCTATCCCCTCTCTGACTGCTGGGGGGTTCTCTTTCCAGTTTGCCAGCGCAGCTGTAGCGGCTCTCCTGAAGTGACAGGCACTCGCTTCTCCAAAGCGGCTGCAAGAGAACTCAATTTCTTTTGTCCTCAGCTTTTCAACACAAGCGAGACGTTTGTAAATGTTACAGGCAAGATAGTGCCTACAATGCCAGGCTCCTGGCTGCACGAGGGGCCGCTGTTTGCTTTTCCAATAACCGACCATGTGTATCTTTATTTCCTTTCTCTCTACATCCTTAGCTAGGCAGAGATTTCATTCTGTTTGTTTTCTGATAAATCGGAAAACCTGGGCTGACCCTTCGTGCGCCTTCACCTTCTGGTCAGTTTTCTTTCCCAAACCCCAAAGCTTCTGCGCTAATAGGGCCGTTTCAGACGTCGTCAAGAGCTGCGCAGCAGCTGATCGCTGCTGCTTCTTATTTCTTCTCTCGATAGAGTCGAGCTCGCTGGCACCCAGAGCTGTGCGGAGAGGCCGCCCCCGCGCTTTTGGGCTGCCAGGCGTGGTGAAGGTGAAGGGCCCCGAGCTTGCGGCACTGCAGCGCGGCCGCTGCTCAGGTTGTCAGGGGACGGGTTTCCACGCTGGCAGGCGGCGCCTCAGCTCCTGGAAGGCTTCTCGGGGCTGGGAGCCGCAGGTGACTCCGCTCGGGTGAGGGTTAGATGCTCGGTGATGATATTTCTTCGCTTTGACAGCGTTCGGGGTGAGCACGTGGTGTGGGCGTGCGTTGGTTCGTGGAAGTCAAGCGGGCGGTTTGCGAGCGGGGTTTCAATGAACTTCGCGCCAGAGCTTGTGCTGAGCCCTGGAGGGACCCAGAGGTGGGCTGCCCGGCCCGCAGGTCACGGCCCAATCCTGTGCTGCTCGGCGCCGGCACGGTCATTTTCCCCTTCCCCCGGACTTTGCTTAACGGGCTGGGTACAGCAGAGCTTCCAGCGGCCTCAGAAGCTCCGGCACAGCAGGCCGTGCTCCTTGCGCTCGCTGCACCTCCGTCTGTTGCCTCGCGCTGCTCCCCCCTTCCCGTTGTAATGATCTCTTTGTCTGAGCCTCCCCCCTCCCCCGTCGTGCATTGTAATGGTGCTGTTGTCTGATATTCGACGGCAAAAACGCTCAAGAGCACAGATATCGCCCTGGGAGGGGAGGAGGAGCAACATCCTTCCATCCCAACAGTGTGTCTCTGTTGGTGCTCAGCTTTCCCAAACAATGGATCTTTAAAATATCTGTTCCTCAGCAGTGTAAATGAATTACTGCGCGTAATCGCTCTGCACGCGAGGCATAGAACGAAGACTCCGCAGCGCTCCGGGTACCTGAAATCGCTTCTTTTTTCCTCCTGAGCCGGGGGCCTGGCCTGCCCCGTGCCTGTGCCGCGATGGAAGAGCCCGAGAGAGGCTGGAGAGTGCCGTTTCCCTTGCCACAGCGGAGAGGACAATTGTGTGCTCGTCTTCTGTCTCCTAAAAGTGCAGGCTTCTTCCCCTTCCCTTACCACGCCTCCTTACCGCGTAAAGCTTTGGGGTCTGCGCCTGGCAGAGCACGCCCGGAGCAGCTCACTTGCTTACAGGTAATAAATCTCTCAGCTGGTGCCACGCTGAAGAAACTTACGAAGGTTTCAGCGTGTATCTGAGGCTGGGAGCCCTGGCGTGGTTTCGGCTCAGCTTTAACGCAGCTCACGAATCCTTTTCCTAAGCCTGCAGCGTGTTCCCGGCGTTACAGCGCTTATAAAAGCCGGCATGTCAGCTGGACGAGGGTCAGGCTGCAGCCCTTGGAGGCAGACCGCGCGCGGCTTTTGCGGGAACAAACCATATTCCTTCCCAAAACGGGATCCAAGGTTGCTGTTTAATCGCTGACTGACCTGCAGCTCTCTAGCTAGACTTTGTCCTTACCGAGGGAAGGCAAAGTTATCTTAGGCTGCGGTAAGGCGGCAAGCCCGGCCCTCCGACTCTTCAGCCTGGCTTTGCGAAAGGAGGGAGCACTTTGCACGTGGACGGCTCCAAGGGTTGCGTCGTCCCGGGGAACTGCGGGGGTTCGTAGTGTCTAAAATGAACCACGTTTTGTTGCACTTGCGGTGACCATTGCTGAGAAGCACGGGGTGCGGTTAATCCTCGGAAGGCACTTTCTGTGGCACTGGAAGCTGCCCGTTGAGGGGACAGCCGGAGATTCCCACCGCTCCGGTCCGTGCCCCCTGGCTCTGGTGGTGGTGGCTTCTCCGACAAGGCTTTGGTTCCTCTCCTTTAGGTACGTCCTCGGCAGCTGCTGCCCTGGATGCCTTCTAGGCAAGATCCTTCTAGCTGGCTGGTTGCGTTTCTCACCTGTGACTCTGAGCAAGACAGGAGCTGGAAACAAAATGAAATGCTGGAACGTGTACCATGTTCTGGCCGGTTCAAACCATGGTTCTCTGGTCTTAGCTGCCTGTTGCTCCAGCGATGTTGCCCTGTGGTGGTGGGATCAGAGGGAAGCGTTGAGCAGCCTGTCTTCTGCGGGCGCCACGGGGCTCAGCAGAGTCTGCGCTCCGATGTCTTGCCGGGATTTTAGACCTTGCTGGGGTCTGATTCGCTGCCTCCTGGCGTTTCCCTACAGGTGTCGGTACCTGGCAGTCCAGCTCTCCCCAGCCATCCCCGTGTTTGCAGCAGTTCTCTTCCTGTTTGCCATGGCCACGCTCCTGCGGACGAGCTTCAGTGACCCCGGGGTGATCCCGAGAGCCCTGCCCGATGAGGCGGCCTTCATTGAGATGGAGATTGGTGAGTGCTGCAGCTGGTGGCTGGAAAAGCCTTGGTGGGTTTGGTATAGCCTAGGTTCTCTGCAGAGCCTTTTTGTCCCTGTTGTCGGGCACGACCTCCAAAAGTGGGAATGGCCTCAAACTGAGCATCTTACCTCAGAATTAAGGGTTAACCTGCTGGCTAATTCTGCTTGGCCGAGTCTCAGCTGGTACAAGACCCAGCAGGCTCTGATGCTCCTGGTAGAAAAAGCGAGGAGGAGAGCTGTCGCTCTTGTCCTGTTGTGTCGTAGCAGCAGGCCTGATCTCTGCTTGGTTCCCCCCCTCAGAGGCCACCAACGGGACCGTGCCGCAGGGTCAGCGCCCGCCCCCGCGGATTAAGAACTTCCAGATCAACAACCAGATAGTAAAGCTGAAGTATTGCTACACATGTAAGATCTTCCGTCCGCCCCGTGCCTCTCACTGCAGCATCTGTGACAACTGTGTGGGTGAGTAGAAAAGGGCTGGGGCTGTTCCTGCAGCTGGGTGCTAGGTGAGAGCCTTTGGAGGAGAGCAAGTGAAGAGCTGCTCCGGGTCTCGCTCCGTATCCTGCCTCGTACTGCGCATGCTTCCAGCAGCGATGGAGGAAGTCCAGAATGGTGTTTTCTGAACAGATGGGGACGGCCTGCCTCATCTTAAGCCCAAGGAGCTTGAGATTTGCTCAGAACCTGAAGCCAGATGGTTCGTCTTTGCCAGCATCTCTTTGGCAATAGCTGGTCTAACACAAGTCTAAATTATCCGTGTAAATGCAGAGTCCGCTCCTGAGTTTCACCGAACTGCTGGCCTTGCTGGGCCAGAGGATCCCAGCGGAGAGCTGCAGCTTCTGTGAAAGCAGCTCCTTGCACCGTCTTGGAGGCTGTTACACTGAGTGCCCTTTTTTGTCCAGCCCTCCCTTCCCTCCCCCCCACCATAGCAGCTCTTTTAGCCCTTGTACGTGCCATAATTAGCTCATATTCAGCATCCTTTCTTGAGGAAGAAATCCCATTCTTCTGGATCGCTCTCCTCCAGTACAGGTTCCCAGCCCTTTGAGCAGTCTCTTGAACCTTCTTCCGATGATCCCGATAGGACTAAAGCAGCATGCAGGTTAGATGAGAACTGCTCAGCTCCCTGACCTTCAGCCGACCTGTGTGCTGCTTTAATAAAAGCTATTATACCTCAGGTCTGTGGGAGAGAAGACACGCGTGGGGTGAAGCTCTTACACTCTACCTTAGTGCGCCGACTGACTCGACGAGTTTTGCGCTCTCTTACCTTCCACCGCCCCTTCCGATGCAGGGACCCGAGTTAGCGGAGGGGCAGACTCAATAGCCCACGGGGTCCTTGTCAGCCTTGCACGTTCCTGAGTTCAGGGCCCTGGAATAAGCACCTAGAAGCAGGCAGGACTGTGCCAGAGCAGTGCTGATCTCCATCTTCACTTCCACAGAGCGCTTCGACCATCACTGTCCCTGGGTGGGCAACTGCGTGGGGAAGAGGAACTACCGCTATTTCTACCTCTTCATCCTCTCGCTCTCACTCCTCACCATCTACATATTCACCTTCAACATAGTCTACGTAGCACTAAGTGAGTCTGGCTGCGGGGAGGTGGGTGGCTGGGCTGGCCGAGGGTGAGGGAGAACGCGGATGGTGTTCCCGACCCAGAACTGATGGAATGGGAAAGGGAAACGAACTTGGTGCAACCTGGCAGAGACCAAATGCCTCTTTCTTTGTGTTGCCAGAATCTCTGAAGATTGGGTTCCTGAACACGTTGAAGGAAACCCCAGGGACATATCCTTCCCCAGTGCCAGAAGGGTTGGCTTCTAAGTTGGTGGGGGAGTGCAAGCGGCGTTATGGGGGGTTGAAATCTTGATACTTAGGCTCTGCTGAATTTTTCAGGGCATCACCCCCCTGCCTCCTTGATTACAAGGCAAAGAGCGATTTCTGTGATTTTTGGGTGGGGGGTGAAACAGAAAACTGTGAAGGTGAAGAAGAAGCAGGGCTAACGCAGCTGAATGTCGTGACTCAGCTCGGGTGTGACTGTTTGCCTGGTCCCCAGTCCTTAACTGCTCTCACTGTACTGGAGGTGCTCATCTGTTTCTTCACCCTGTGGTCGGTGGTGGGGTTAACTGGGTTCCACACCTTCCTGGTGGCACTGAATCAGACAACCAACGAAGACGTAAGTACGGTCTCTTTGTTCCCCTGAGCCACCCTTGTTCCTCTGTGCTTCCTCTGCGACAAACAGAGCCGGTTGTCACAGCTGCATCCACCTTGCTGACGTGACCTGAGGCCGGGGTCAGATGCTGGTGGAGCAGACCTGAGCTTGTGCCCTGTCCGTTGCAGATCAAGGGTTCCTGGACTGGGAAAAACCGCGTGCAGAATCCCTACAGCCATGGCAACATAGTGAAGAACTGCTGCGAGGTGCTCTGTGGACCTCTGCCCCCCAGGTACGCTCTTGAGGAGCAGCCCTGCCGTTCTTGCCCTCTCCCCCCAAAGCCTGGGATCCCGTGGAGCTTTCCCTGCTTGGGTGCAAGACCTGGCTGCCTTTCTGCCAGCGCTCTGTGTGTGGAGGGCTTCTGGGGGGTCTCCTGGGACAGAGCCAGGTCCTCAGGGGAGGAAGGTCTTTTGTTGCCTTCCTTGCCTATTTCCAGTGATTCACGCATGTGATGAGGTCCCTAACGCTGTGTGGGAAGCAGTGGAGGAGTGACTTCCCTTCCCTGGGACAGGGCATGTAGAGGAAGCTCAGTGCGCTGGTTTGGGTGGGCTCCCACCCTCTGAACTGCGCTGCTCTCTGAGGGGCTTGGTTTTCCCAGGAGGAATGTAGGCACTCCTAAGATTAATTAGGAGTTAACTAGGACTGGGCAGAGCACAGCCTGTGTTTAGAGGGGGGAACGCCTTCCCTTGACTTCTGTCTTCCACCAGCATTTTTCCTGCGAGAAAGGAGCTGGTGCAGAAGAGGTGCGGGTCTCTGACAGCGGGACTTTGTTCTTTCAGCGTCTTGGACAGACGGGGCATCTTGCAGCAGGAGGAGAGCACAGCTCAGGAGGAGACATCCACACGGGGGTCCAGCGCTCAAGAGCCCACTGCTGCTCAGGGCCCCGGTGGGCAGGAGGAGGAGAGCAGCGCTCAGCAGAAGGACGGCAGCCTTCCTCACCCGAGTGCCGTGAGTGATCCCCTCTGGATGGGGTGCAGGCGGGCTGCCGCTTTGTCTCTGAAACTAGCTCCGCTTCGAGGGCAGGGTTGAACAGGAGACCCTTTGGTGGTCCTTTCCTTCCGAAACTGTCCCGAGAACAAGGTGCGAAGGGGCTGGGCCCGCTCCTGCTGGACTGCGAGCTGCCTGTTTCCTTAGCACGATCAGACCAGAGTACTGCTGGAGCAGTCCAGTGCTCCAGATTTTCACGAAGCTGATGCACTGCCTGCTTGGTGAGGCCCTTGCAGGCCTTGTTTCCCATTTTCCCAAGCACAGCTGAGAGCTCTGCTCCTGAGGCTGGAGGCAGGGGCTGCAGGGTAGCTGGGCCACGTCTCTGTGCACAAACAGATACTCTGTGTGTTCGTGCCAAGTCATTGCTGTCTTCTCTTCTCCAGGTCCCTGTGCCGTCCCTGAGCAACGCTGAGATGCCAGAGGAAAAGCAGCAAACGACTGGGGAGCTCCCGGTCGCATCCCAGGACGCTGGGCAAGCAGAGCACTAGCCTCTGCTTGAAAGGGAGAACTTTCTTGTTTTGTCTAATCAAAGCTGGAAGTGATTGAGGAGAGGAGGAGATGGGCTGGATGGCAGGCAAATGATTCCTCATGGCCGTTTTGCTTTAGTCGTTATTCATCTCAATGCGCAGGTGGTGTGGGCTGGCGCTGGCCATGCATGGTGGCAAAGGATAACGAGCACGAGCAGCCCACCGTGATCACTGAGGGACGCTCACCACCACCGGGGCTGGTCTCCCTGCAGGCCGAGGCAGGACCTCTTGCTCTGCAGGTTGTCCTCAACGCTAAATACTGGCTTGGTGGCCTGAGCTGTCCCTCCGCCTGGCCCTGACTGACCTGATGACTTGTGGTCAAGCAGCTCGGAAGCGATGTTAGGGTCGGCCTGCTCCCTGCTGCTGAGGAATCCTGATGGGAAGGAGAAAGTGATTAATGGCAGTAACGTCCTCTCTCCCCTCCTCCCTCCTTCCTCTAATCTGTGGCATTGTTTTATTGGTTAACGTGGCAGGGGTTGTCAGGAGACATTTTGGTGCCAAAAGGGCCGAAAAAACTGGGAAGGTATTCTGCTGGCAGTGTTTCTTAAAGTAGCTTCCTTCCCTTGCTCCCTCTTCTCACGCGACTCGGCAGGTGTCAGAGCAGTCGTGGCGGGGGCCCTCCCTCGTGTCCTTCCCTGCAGCTCACCCGTACGGGGCTGGGGGAAGGAGCGGGGCAGCCAGCCCCGTCCTCCTGCGTCCTCCTGCTCGGCTCTGCCCCGTGCCTGCCGCAGCGTGGCAGGGTGTGCCGAGCTGCAGGGGAGGACCTGCCTGCCTTGCTGCCTCCCAGGCTTGTGCCAGGGCTTGGACGTGCTCCTGGGTGCCTGCGCCGAGCACGGGCTCTCTCCCGCCCTTCCCCGCTGGGCTGTGGCACGCCGCTCTGCGCAACCTCGGCCCCGATTCTGTGTCGTGTTGTCGTGTCCCGTGCCCCCTCCCCGCCCCTTGCCCTGCATTTCTCAGCCGTCCTTGGCTGGCTTTCAGAGCCTTGAAGCTCCCCCGGGCTTTGCCGGCCGGCTTGGCTGCGTGGTGGCCCCCCCAGCAGAGGATGGAGGAGAGGCCGAGCGGTGGTGGCAACCCCGGTGCTGCGGGCTCCTCTTCCACTGCAGCGCTCCCTCCCCGGGGGCTGCTGATGGCCGCTGCCGGCCCCTGCGGAGGCTGGAGACGGAGGGAAGGCCGCGATGTGCCCTGGCAGCTCTCCATCCCCTGCCGGGTGTGCTCGGTGCTGCTGCCTCCCGTGGACATGCAGCAAATGGACGGTGGGTGGAGATGTCGCAGGAGGGCCCTGCAGGGGCGGCCCAGCTTGCTTCTCCGCCTGGCAGCGCCTTCCTCCTTCCGTGCCCTCCCGCTTCGTGCTGCTTTCAGTACCGTGGCGTGGAACAGAGCCGGGGGAGCCTGGTCCCTGCAGCTGCTCGAGCTGCTCCTTGCCAGCGCCCGAACGAGCTCTGGGTCCCACCACGCGGGGCTGGAGCCGCTGACACCCTACGGCCAGCCCGGCTCTGGTGCCCTCGCTGGTCCTGTGCACAGCCAGAGCTGCCGCTCCTCTCCCGCCTGCCCCAACGCGCTACTGACCAAATCTCAAACTCGTTGCGAAAAAAGTGTATTTTTTTGGTTTTACTAATCTATTTTCTAATGCGGTGTGTCGAGTGCTGCCTGCTGGGGCCGTCACGGATGCTGCCTGCACCTGTGGTTCCTGTCTGCTCTGTTCAGGTTCTTGTGAAGGAAGTGGGGGTAGGGTGAGGGTTGGTTTTTCTTTTTTTTCTTTTTTTTTTTCTTTCTTTTTTTTTTTTTTTCTTTCTTTCTTTTTTTTTTTTTTGAAACAATGAAGGAAACTTAATTGGTTTGGAAAATGGCTGAGCTGTAGCCTCTGCCTGTCTCTGTCTGTGCCTCCCAAAGCGGGCTGCCTCCTTCTCCGTCCCCTGGGGCTTTCCAGCCTCTGCGTCTCCCCCATCCACGGTGTCCCCCCCCCTTGCCTTATCTGTGTCCTGCTGTCCCCGACAATGGGGGCCGTGGGCTGCAGCAGGAGGCTGCCCTGGGAAGCTGAACTACCTGCAGCTTCACTGAAAGGACGCCGCTCTCTTCCCCAAGCCTTTGGGGCAGGTAGGAAGCAGGCTGAAGGCCAGAGCACGCTTTTATTGAGACCAAGCACAAAGGAACAAAACTCGGGGCCCTGGCGCTGCGCGGGAGCTGGAGCTGGATGAGTGCAGCCGTGAGAGCTGGGGCCGGATGAGCGCTGCGGTGCCTTCGAGCCCAGGGCGTTGTTACCCGTGGGCTCCTCTACTGGTGCCTTCCCCGACCGGCTCCTGGCCCCGGCAGTGCTGCAGCTCCCCTGCCTAAGGGGCAGCCGGTGCTGGGAGGGGGGCACCTGCCTGTCTGCAAGGGGCCGTCCTGCGGGGCCCTGGGGACAGCCTCGTCCACCTCTGGGCAGCGCGGCGCTCGGCCCCGCTCCTCCAACATCCCCTCCGGAGCAGGCTGCTGAGTGTCAGTTCTCACCCCAGCCTTCCTCCTGAGGCTGGGCTGCTCTCAGGGCTTGGCTGAAGTTCTCCCAACAGCCTGCAAGGAAGTCGACAGGGGAAGGCGGCACCCTCCCTGCTGCTGGCGACGTTTCCTCAGTGCCTCTGCTTGCTTGCACCCATCCGCTCAGCAGTGGGTGTGCTCTGTCCGTGCCATCCCTGTCCTTGCAGGCTCCCCTGCGCTCACGTTTGCTCAGCCCAGCCAACGAGGGCTCCTGGAGGAGCTCCTGAAGCTGTGGACAAAATGGGGCGAGCCCAGGAGGGGCAGCCCAGCCCCGGCTTGCAGACCTGTGGCATCACCTGGGCTCGCCCACGGTGTCCGGAGCACCCACTGCATGGCACGGTGAGCGTGGGGCCGTGGTGTGAGGCAGCACAGAACATCCCGGGGCAGCAAACCTCGGGGGCTGAGCCCGCCTGCAGAGCAGCTCCTGCCATGGGGTCCCATCCCTGGGGCTTGCCCGCACCCCGGCAAGCTTCCCCTCCTGTCCACTGCTGGGCCAGAGCCGGCAAAGCGCTTTGGGGGATCAGGAGGACTCCGCTGGGGACAAAGCCCCCAGCTGCCCCTCAGGGCCTGCCAGCTCGGCCTCCTCCCGGCTGCCGTCCAGGGTCTCGGATCCTTCGAAGCAACCCGAGTCCCGCGGGATGTCCCCCTTGGGCTCCGAGGGCGAAGGCTGGGCTTCAGAGCTGTCACCTTCCTCCGACTCGCTCGCTGCTGGGGGCGAGAGGACAAAGCATCAGCGGGTGCCCGGGCTGCTGCCCCCCGGCCAGCGTTGGGGCCGGCGTGGGACGTCCCCTGCCACCTGCCCAGCCCTTACTGTCATAATCCAGGAGGAGCTCGGCGGCCGTGAGCAGCTTGACGCGGTGCTGGGGGTCCGTGATGTTCAGCTCGTTGAGGTGGGTCTCCCGCAGCTCCTTGAAGTCCTCCAGGGTCTGGTAGCCGTTCAGTAGCAGGGTGGAGGTGTGCTCCTGCAGCAGGGGGGGGATGAGACATCCTCATACATCCTGCATTGCTCTGCTCCTCCTCACATCCCCTCCCCGCCTCTCCTGGGCTGCCCGGGTGCCCCGTGGGTCCCCGTCGCTCACCTGCAGGTTGATGCGCTCCAGCAGCTCGTGGAGCGTCTTGGGCTTGGGCCGCTTGCTCTTGCCCTGGCCCCGGCTCTTGCGGGCAGGGGCCATCTCCTCGGGGATGATGTCCACGTAGATGAACTTGAAGGAGCCCACCTTGTTGTTGAGCAGCCCCGTCCAGGTGCCCACGGGCGGCTTCTCGATGATGCCGATGATGTCCCCTTTCTGGGCCAAAGGAGACGGGGGCGTGAAGGCAGGAGCGGGGACGGAGGAGCCACCACCACACCCCGCTCCCTCAGGGCCATCCCCGGCCGTCCCCAGCCCAGGCTCACCCGCAGCTTCAGCGAGTCCTTGTCGTAGGGGCTCGGCGTGAAGTCCGTGTGGACGCGGGCCCTGCCGCAGAAGGGGCCTGTGTAGGCCGGGCCGCTGTCCTCCAGCCGCAGGCTGTCCCGGTTGTTGGGGCTGGGGCTGGACGCCTCGCTGCCTGCGGAGGGGACGGGGACCGGGGGGTCAGGACGGGGTCCTGGGTGAGGGGCTGGGGGCCGGCTGGGGGCCGTGCTCACCGCTGGACAGCTGCCGGCTGACGGCCGGGTGCGCGTCTTCCTCCATCTCCAGGTAGGACAGGGGCACCTTCTCGTGGCTCGGCTCCTCCGTGCTGCTGGCTGGGGACAGTGGGGACGGGGACCCCTCCTCCTCCGCCTCTGCCTGCCGGGGGGAGCGGGCTTGGTGCCAGGGAGCAAGGGCCGTGGCCCTGCACCCCCGGGTACCCTGCTCACCTTCCCCTCGGCCAGCGCCTTCACCGCCATCCTGCCCATCTTGCGGTTCATGGTGCGGGAGATGACGGCCCGCCACTTCTTGCCCAGCTTCATCCCGCTGCTCCGCGCCGCCTCCTCGGGGGCAGCGCTGCTGGGCTCATCCTCGGGGATCTGGCGGGGGGGAAGGAGAGGGCGTGGGGCTGCAGGGCTCCCCGGGGAGCAGCACCCCAAAGCCAGGTACTGGGGCTGCCCCACAGCACCTGGGCTCGGGGAAGGGGGCTGAGGAAGGGGCTGTGGGTGAGGACGGGCACTCACATTCTCATCCAGATTGAACTCCTTCTCGCTCGCCACAGGGGAGCTGACTTTGGCCTTGGCAAAGTCCTTGAAGCTGCTGGAGCGCTGGAGGGAGAGCTGGGGGCAGATGGAGAGGGGTGAGGGCTCCTGGCGCCTCCTGCATGAGGTTCTCCCCCCTTGTTCCCCAAGATCCTGCATGCATCAGAGGTTCCTGAAGCCCTTGCCAGCCCTTGGCCACAGACCTGCTCCTTCCTCGCCTAGTTCTCCTTTTCGTCAGCAAAACCCAGCGTCATTTACTCTTTATTTTTGCTCTGCTCCCGGGATCAGTGCCGCTCAGCCCGCCAGACCCAGGCAGTTCGAACCCTCTGCGTCTCCTCCGCATCTCCTCGAGCTGAAACCTCCTCGCGCTGCGGTTGCCACCCCGGCCTCCTCGCTGCGTGGCCGCCCGCCTGGGAGCGTGTTGCGAGATCGGCCCGCGGCGGGGAGGAGCCGGTGTTGCAAGAGCAGCCGGCGCTAGCGCAGCGCCGAGCAAACCGCGAGCTCTGGGGGGGCACCGGCTGCCCCGCGGGGGCCGTGCCCCTGGCAGCTCTGCAAAAATGGAGCGAGAGGGAAGTGAGAGCAGCGGGTGCGGCCGGGCCGGGCAGGGGATGCCCAGCGGGGGCCTGCCGGGCTCTCTGGGACGTCCCTGCTCCAGGGGGATGCTTCACCCAGATTTTCCCCGGCAGCTGGGAGCTTCCCGGAGCGGGGCCTTCCCCCTCCTGGGCACACGGCGGCTGGCAAGGACCGTCTGCCCCCGCTGCAGGCCTGGAGGTGCCGTGCCGGTGCCGTGCTGGTGCAGGACTGCTGGAGGAAGCAGCCGACACACGTGACGGGGCTGCAGCCTTGCACTGCCTCGACCGCAGACACCTTGCTGGGAGCTGCGAGCCCGGCAGCCCGCGCGGCACCTCCGTCATCCTCTGCCCGGGCAGGAAATGGCAGCGGTCGCCCACAGCGCGGGGAGCAGCGGGGAGGGGGAGCCTCTGCCCCCAGGCACAGCCCTGCCGGTCCCCTTGGTCCCCCTGCCTGCATCCACACAAGCGTGGGGGTCTGAGCATCCCCAGCCCACTGCTGCGGCCGTTTCTGCCTCCTGCAGCACCCCGGGGATGTGGTGCTGCCCGCCTGCTGCTGCTTGTGAGCTGGGAGCAGATGGGGGCACTGGGTTGCAGCCGTGTGTCCCAGGGCCAGAGCAGGGCGTGGGCGAGGGCAGCCGCAAGCAAGGACCATGCAAGCAAGGCGACAGTGGCTTTGGTGGCAGGGCCTGGCTGCTGGCAGCGCCATCCCCGGGCCCCAAGGGGCTCTGCCCCACGGCCACCCCAGATGCTCACATCTCCCCATCCGCCCTGCCCCAGGTCCCGCAGGTGGAGGGTGGGCATCCCGGGCTGTGCGGGGACCCCCAGGGCAGCCTGGTCCCGCGGGCTCTCACCTTCCTGTGGCACGGCTCCTTGTCACTGGCGTTGGAGGGCTTGCGGCGCAGCATGGTGCTGGGGCCCCGGGGCAGAGCGCAGCGCTGGAGCAGCGCCTGGCAGGGCACGTACCGAGGCGCCGGCACCGAGGCCGGGAAGCGCACAGGAAGCCAGCGGTCACATGAGAGGTGCTTGCAGCGGCGCAGCTCGGGGCTCGCTAGCTGGGCCAGGAGGAAGGAAGACCTCCTCGAAGCGGCCGCCCTGCCCGGGGCCCCTGAGAGGGGTGCCAGCCTCGCGCCCCGGTGCCCACCGGCAGTGCCGTGGATGGGCTCGGTGTTCCCCCCGGGTAGAAGAGGAGGGTCCCCTGCCTGTCTGCTGTGCCCCCTCCTCGTGGCCCTTCGTGCTCCTTGGCCAACCCCTTCATGGGACGCTGGGGCTGGGATGTCCCCTGCACCCGCAGGTCAGCCCCGCGCTGCAGAGGGGCGGCTGGCCCCAGGTGGGACGGGCACACCGGCACCTTGCCCTGGCACACCAGCACCTCACGCCCCCGTCGGTGTTGACACTGTTTAATTGCAAGGATGAAAATAATAATTATAAAAAAAAAAAAAAAGGCAAAACAAGGAAGTGAGCGGTGGTGAGAAGAAGCTGCCTCAGCAGGGGAGGAGTCAGGGTCAGGCCTGCAGCTCAGCGAGGAGCACGGAGATGAGCGAGCTGATGGCCAGCGTGCCCAGCGTGGCGGCGGCGGCGGTGCTGGTGCTGGCCAGCGGGAAGGGCTCGGTGTTCCTCTGCAGCCAGCGGTACTCCTCCTCCAGCTGCTGCCGCTGCAGCTCCGGCCCCACGCGTGCCCGGATGGTCTCGTAGTAGGCGTTCAGGTACTTTATCTGCAGCCGGGTGTCATAGGCAGCTGCAGAGGACCGTCCTGGTGGTCCCAGCCCATTCACCTGCCCCAGCCCCTCTGCACCTCTCTGTCCATGTTGCCATCCCTGCCTCAGCCCCGTTTGCCCACCGTGGCTCCCTGGTTTCCCGTTCACCCGCTCCCAGCGCCCCGTACCTGCTCCTGCGACAGGAGGCTGATGTCGATGAGGTTGCGGTCATAGGGCACCAGCGACACCACCTCGAAGGTCAGGAAGGGCTCCTCCCCGGTCGGGTGCTGCTGGGGGGAGGCTGTGAGGTGGGTGCCCCCCACTCTTTGCCTGGCACAACTCCCCGGGCACTGCCCGTCTAGTGACGGGAGCAGGGGAGGGCCCGAGCCACCTCTTCCCCTGCCACCCCTCACCATGCCCAAGTCCCCCCTGCCCTGGGAACGAAGGTTGGTGTGGGGAGAGGAGGCAGCTCCAGGCTCCCCGGGCAGCTGGGTGAGCAGGGACAGCGTTACCTTGGTCTGCGCCTCCACCACGAGGGCGATGTCCTCGATGCGGATGCCGAACTCTCCATCCCGGTAGTAGCCGGGCTCTGGGGACAGGAACAGTGCCCAGCAAGTCCCAAGCCCCAGCAACCCCCCCCCAGCCCATCCCCGCCCGTGGAGAGCCCCGGGGTTGGCTCCCCAGCAGGGCAGAAAGTTGGGGACCTGCTTCCTTGGCACAGCCCTGCTACGCCGGGGCCATGCCCTAGAGCCCGAGGTGGCACGGCCGGCAGGACCCGCGCCGGGGGCACCTACCTATGGAGGTGAACATGCCCGCAGCCAGCGGCACGTTGTTGGACTGGAAACCCACGGGCCCTGTGGGGGACACCGGGCGGGTTACGGGAAGGGGGAGAAATACTCAGGGGGTGCCTGCCCGCAGCGAGCGGCGGGGCTGGGCTGGGACAAGCCCCCTGTGCGCCCTGTCCCTGCTCCCTGCCGCTCGTCCTGTGCCCCGGAGCCGGCCCCCAGCACCTACACTCATGGACCGAGAGGAAGTTGCCGATGCCGTGGCCGGTCCCGTGGCCGTAGTTGAGCCCCACGTCCCAGAGCGCCCGGCGGGCGAAGGACTCCACGTTTCTCCCTGGAGGATGAGGACGTGGGATGGGGCTGGAGAGCGGTGAGGGCACCCCCTGCCCTGCTCCCCCCGTGCCAGAAGTGGCACCCACCGGCCGTGTTGGGGGGGAAGACGAGGCGGGAGAGGTCGATGTTGCCCATCAGCACGCGGGTGTAGGCTTCCTAAGAGCGGCACGGGGGGCGGGGGGGGACTGAGCATGGTGCCGCGGGGATGTCCCCGTCCCCCCCCGTGCTGGGGGTCCAGCCTCAGCCTCCGGCAACAGCCCCAGCTCCATGGCTGGGATGGCCCCATGGTGCCAGCACCTTCTGGAGCGGGGTCGGCGTGCCCCAGTGCACGGTCCTCGTGATGTCTGTGGTGCCATCCCTGAAAATGGGGACATGAGCGGGGGCCCCGACTCCTGCAGCCACGATAGGGGCACGGAGGGACGGGGAGACAGGGTGGGATACGCACAGGTACTGCCCGCCGGTGTCCGACAGGTACATCTCATCCACCGACAGCTTCCTTGTGCTGGTGTTGGATGGGCTGGGGAGGAAAGGAGGGTGACAGCCCCCGCCACGGTACCCGGGATGCCCTGCCAGCTCCGCATCCCCGGTCCCCGACCCCAAACCTGTAGTGGGCGAGCGCCGCGTTGAGCCCGCTGGCCGAGATGGACTCGAAGCTGGGCCCGCGGCTGTGCTGCTGGGCCCTGGAAGGCAATGTGGGGGGGGGAGAGAGATGCCGGGGGGGGTCCCTGGCACCCTGTGCTGGCACCCCCCGGGTGTGGTGGTGGGTGGTCGGCACTGACCGTCGGAGGGCATCGATGTGGCGGGCACCCAAAAACTCGTCCACCTGCCCCTGCGGCACTGTCTTCTCCAACCACAGCAGGTACTGGATGACAGCCACCGCGTCCCGAACCTGGGCACAGCCCATTGGCGTCGGGCGGGAGTGTGTGTGTGTGGGGGGGGACAGCACCCAAAGGAGCCCCCCCCGTCCCCCTTCTGCTGCTGGGTGAGGAGGTGGGGACAGCCCTTACGTGAACGGCTCGCAGCAGCTCCTGCTCCTTGCCGTTCTTCACAGCCTTGGCCAGCATCACCGGGGAGTAGCTGTCCTCCAGCAGCTTCTCCTGCGGAGGAGACGGCGGCGGGGCATGGCCACCCAGCCCCAGCTCCGGGCAGGCCGCGGGCACGTGCGGCGCAGCCTCACCTGGGGAATGACGCCGTAGAGGCCGTAGGTGGTGTACTCGGTGCCCAGCCACACCGTGACGTTGCCCTGGGCGTAGCGCTGGAGGTGGGTGCGTGCCTGGCTGTAGTTCCGCAGCTCCACGCAGAGCCGCCCGGGGCAGTCGGCCCGCAGGGATTGCCGTGCCTCTGCCGTCAGGCGCGCCTCGTCCACGAACAGGCTGGGGGCAGGACCTGGGCTGGCTCCCGGGGTCTGTTCCCCCCCTCTCAAGGCCCGGCCATGGGGGAACAGCAGTGGAGGGGAAGGGGCTGGGAGGAGGGCGGCTGGACCCCGGGGTTTTATCGGGAGGGATGAGGCTGGAGCCGAGGCGGTGCGGGGAGGGATGGGGCCAGGGACAGCGTGAGGCTTGGAGAGGGGGTGCAATGGGGCACAGGGGGATGTGGCAGGTCTGGGGGAAGGGTTGGCAGGGGGCTTCATGGGAGAAGGGAAGAGGGTCGGGGCAGGACCCATCCCCGCAGGTAGGGGCTGCCCACCTGATGTCGGTGCTGGTCAGGAGGGTGTAGGAGTAGAAGACAGGGTTGTAGGGGATGTCATCTCCACGGAGGTTGAAGAGCCCTGCCGGGGGAGGGAGGACATCAGAACCCGCGTCCACCAGTGGCCCTGGGCTGCTGCCCCAGGTCTCGGCAGTGCCGCGGCCCCGGCACCGACGGCAGCCCTGCCGTGGCTACTCACAGGCGGTCTCCTCCAGCCCCGAGAGCAGCACAGCCGTGGGGCTCCGTGTGTGCGCCTCCATCTGCTGCCGGATCCCGGCCACCTTCTCCTGCCAGCTGCTCCCTGGGAGGGGGGTGAGCCAGCGGCTCAGCTTGCGCCCACCCCAGCGAGGCCAGGGGGGTTTGGGTGGGGGCAGGCGCACCCGTGAACTCCGCCGGGAGGCTGTAGATCTCGCCGGAGGCCGGAGGGGGTCTCTGGTCGCCCCACACTTGGTCCACGAGGTTGGTCTCCATGGGCAGCAAGGTCCTGCCGGAGCCCTGTAGAGCCTGGCTGTAGCTGTTCCAGGTGTCTGAAGGGGAAAAGCAGCCCATGGAGGGGGGGGGGGACATGCAGCAAAGACCTCCCACTCCACAGCCAGGGGCCACTCGTGCACCCCATCAAGCAGGGTGCCCCCCCGTGCCGACCAACCTTACCGATGGAGAAGAGGAAGGGGTCCAGGCTGACATTCCCCCCCGCAGGAACCGACTCCAGGATCCACTGCCCGATGGACTTGATCCATGCTGCAAGAGAGAGGCAGGTGGTGGGGCGCCCAGGCGTGCGGACCCCCCCTGAGCCCCCCCATCCTGCCCTCACTGACTTGTCCTCTGCAGCTCCCAGTTGCAGTCCAGCTGCCGCTCCGCCTGCGTCCAGTAGCGGCTGTCGGTCCACAGGGCCGCCCTGTCCTGTGTCACCACCACGGTGCCTGGGGTGGCAGCGGGGACTCAGGCATCTCCTCTCCCCCTGCCAGGCTCCCCCAGGTCCTGCGGGGACCCCCCCAGGGTGGGGAGCCCAGCGGCCGAGGGCAGGTCCCCGCAGTGGCGAGGATGCTCTCACCCGCAGAGCCGGTGAAGCCGGTGAGCCAGCCCAGACGGGAGTCCCGCTCGGCGATGTACTCACTCTGGAGATGAGGATGGAGCCGTGAGAAGTGGCTGGGGGTGCTGTCCCCCACCCTGGGGCACCGGGGGGGGGGCTGTCCCCTTACCATGTGGGCGTCCGTGGAGGGCACGATGTAGGCGTGGATGCTGCGGGCGCGCATGGCATCCCGCAGAGCGGCGAGCCGCGCCGTGGTGTTGGTGGCCGTGGGGGGCAGGTACTGGGGGCACAAGGGGGCACACAGGGGTTTGGGGGGGGGGGGAGCCCTGCGTGGGGGTTCCCCGTGGGGGGACGGGCGCTGTGCACAGCAGGGGGGACTCACCGGTGGGTCCACAGAGCAGTCCCGAATGTCAGTCCTGGGGGAGGCGGCCTGCTGCGTGCGTCCTGGGGTGCAGGCTGGGGTGCAGGGGGAGGCCAGAGCCTCAGCAGGAGCTCCAGCTCCTGGTCAGCCCCAGGCAGAGGCACGTGCCCCTGGCACGCCTTGGGGAACGGACCCCCTGGGCACAGCGGGATGGCCACCATGGGCAAGGTGGGATGGCCACGATGGGCACGGCGGGATGGTCACAAGGCACAGCTGAGGCACTGGGGAGCAGGCAGGAGCCAGCCCCGTGCTGAGCATCCCTGGGGCTGGGACCTGTCTGGGAGCTGGGGCTGTGCCCCGGGGGCTGGAGCAGCAGAACAGCCCCCCCAGGGGGAAACCCACCCATGTTTCACCCCCACCAGGCAAGCAAAACACTGAGGCGCACCGTGCTGGGGCTGGATGGGGGTCCCTGGATGTGGTCCCCGTCCCCACCCAGCCCTGCCACGGGGACGTCCCCCACATACCCTGGAGAAGGAGCAGCCAGGCTGCGATCCACCGGGAGGGCTGCATGGCTGCTCGGCCGTCCCCGAGCTGCTGGCAGAGGAAGAGACGTTTCGGCAGTGCCGGGGGTGACAGGTCCCTCCTCCTGCGCCTTTGCCCCAGGGGCGGAGGGATACTTGGATGACAGAGCCAAGGCCCCCGAGCAAATACTGGGGGGGGTCGTTGCCCTATTCACTGAGTGCTTCTCCCTTCCAGATAACCAGATAACAGTAAACAGCCAAATCCGCACAAAGTCCAAAGATCCTCCTGGAAGCAGAGGTGGAGCTGTGCCAGCTCAGCCTGGCACGTCCCAGCTGCCCGGGCTGCTAACGAAGAGCTCCGTGGGGTGCTGAGCCCCCGAGCCCCCGGGGACCCCCCCTTCTCCAGAAATACCCCCCCGGGGGAGAGGCTGTCCCGTGGAGCTGGGTTGCGGGCACGGCACCGTCCTCACCCGGCTGTGCCCTTCGTCCCCCTGAGCCGGTGTGCTCGGGCCCGCCGTGGTCTCCACCTTGCAAAAAGAGCTGATGCGAGGCGTAACGAGCCTCGAGCCCGGGCCCTGCCTCGTTTATGGCGCACGTGTTTCCTCCCCCTGGTTTAACGACCGCTCTGCCGCTGCTGCCGAAGGGAAAGCCCGGCTGCAGCGGTGGGAAGGTGGTGGGCACCTTCCGGGGGGAGATGTGCAGTGCCAGCCCCCCTCCACCGCCGTGGCAGCAGGACCTCGTGCAGGCTAGCTGGCGGGATACAAGCTGCTGGCCGTGCGGTAGGTCCTACAGTAAACAAGCGGATGCTTTACAAGCAAACCTCCCCGAGAAGACACCAGCTGGGCAGCGGGCTCGGCGTCCCTGCGGGCCCCGTGCGGTGGGCAGGGAGGGGGCTCTGCCGGCTGGCCCCCGTCCCGGGGCATCTCCCACGCGAGTTTTTGCCCCCCCCCCCCCGCCGCGCCACCCCCCGCAGCAGGCAGGGATGCTGAGCCCTCGACCGTGTCGCTGGGGTGCTGCCGGCCACGAGGTGGCACCACGACCCCGCCGCGGGCAGTCCCCTGTCCCCTGTCCCCTGTCCCCTGTCCCCTGTCTCCTGCCCCAGCCCCTGCGGAGCCCGAGGGGAGCGGGGGGGGGGGGTGGGTTGCAGCAGCAGGAGCCGGGGGCATCGCCCCCCGTGTCTGCAGCCACGCTTGAGACCGGACGCGGTCATGTCACGGGTGGGCCGGGGTCACCTCCCCGGGTCCCCCGTTTGGGTTCTCCCCGGGTTGGGGCGGCGGACGGGACACGTGGGGGGGATCCGTGCCCCGGCAGCTCCGAGCAGGGGCAGGACAGGGCCGGGTGGGGGAAGCTGCCTGCGATTGTCACGGACACGAAAAGTTTCAGGAGGCTGCATCACGCAGGTTGTCACGGCGACCATCAGGCAGCGCTTTGCTTCCGTCCTGGCAATTAGCAAAGCACGTTAATCAGCGAATCACAGAATCACCCAGGTTGGGAGACACCCCCGAGATCACCCCGGCCCTAACGCTACCAAATCCTCCGCTAAACCACGTCGCCAAGCTCTACATCTGCCGCGCATCCTCTCCCAGCTCCGGCCGCCCCCCGGGGACCCCCCCAAGGCAAGGAGCTCGCCGGGGGCCGCCGCGAGCCAGGCAGCGTCAACCGGACGAGGCTCATCCAGCGCCGCGCGTCCGGTGGGGCCCGTCCCTCCCGCGGGAGGTTTCCTCGAAGACGGGGCCGGAGGAAGGCTTGGGGGAGACATCCTCCCTTTGTGGGCTATTGTTAGCCTTCCGCCACCTGCGGGGCCGCGGCGTGACTCAGGCCGGGGTGATGCGCCCGAGCAAACAGGACGCGCACGGGGCGGGAGGGAGCCCGCTGCGGCCCCGGGAATGCGGAAGCGAGGGTGTGAGGATCCAGAGAAAATTCCCCCCGCACCCCCCCGTGATGGAGAAGCTGGGAGCCCCTGCCTGATGGACACGAGAGGGGGGACACAGCGGTCACCACCTGCCTGCGTGGGTGTCTCGGCTTCCACCGTGTGGGTACCTGCAGGAGCTGTCGCATCATGGCTGTGGGGACCCCCCCGTGGGGCGTGGAGCTGTCACTTCCCTTTGTCCATCTGCGGATCCCCGCGCGTGTCCCGGCTGTGCCTCAGTCGGTACCGCCTTGGTGACCTTACGGAGGCAGTTTTGGGGTGCCTTGTGGGTGTCTTGCGCCTCTGCTGCCCTGGTCTGCACGGAAGAGTTGAGGTCGGAGGGGACCTCTCTAGGTCACCGAGCCCCCTGCTCAGGCAGGGACACCCAGAGCAGGTGGCCCAGGACCACTTCCCACCTGCTTTTAAATCTTGCCCAGGAGGGAGGCCCCGTAGCCTCTCTGGTCACCCTCAGAGTAAAACGGGGTTCCTGAAGGTCAGACACGCCATGTTTTGCTTTGTGCCTATTGCCTCTTGTCCTGTTGTCATCGTTATCATCTTCAGAAGAGCCTGTCTCTGTCCCCTTCGCACTCTCAGGTCTTTATAGGCTTTGGTAAGATTTCCACGTGTTCCGCACTCCGCACATGCAACCCCTGGTCCCGCCTGAGCCTTCTCTTCTCTGTGCGGAAGGATCCCAGCTCGTTCAGCCTTTTGCCACGGGAGAGATACTCCAGTCACCTCCCTGGCCCTTCGTCAGACCCTGTCCCGTGTGTGTGTCTGTGTTGCCCTTGCACTGAGGAGCCCCGAACTGGGCATGGTGCTTCAGTCACGGCTTCGCCTGCGCTGAGTGGAGGGGAAGGATCAACCTTCCTCCACCTGCTGCATGTCTGCTGCAGCCCAGGGCGCTCCTGGTCTTTGCGGCAAGGGCACGGTCGTGGAACGATAGAATCAGGCTCACAGAACGGTTCGGGTTGGCAGGGACCTCGAAGCCCACCCGGTTCCAACCCCCTGCCGTGGGCAGGGACCTCCCCCACCAGCCCAGGATGCCCAAAGCCCCGACCAAGTTGAACATCTGCAGGGATGGGGCACCCACAGCTCCTCTGGGCAGCCTGTTCAGTGCCTCACCGCCCTCACAGTGAAGAATTTCTTCCTTGTATCCAGTCTAAACCTACCCTCTTTTCGTTTAAAGCCATTACCCTTGTTCTATCACTACAGTCCCTCACAAGGAGTCCCTCCCCGGCCTTCTTTGGGCTGGGGGCCCAGAGCTGAGCGCAGGGCTCCAGGTGGGGGCTCAAGAGGGCAGAGCAGAGGGGGACAATCCCCTCCCTCACCCTGCTGGCCACGCTGCTGGTGGTGCAGCCCAGGGTAGGGCTGGCTTTCTGGGCTGCAAGCACACATTGCCGGCTCCTGTCAAGCTTCTCATCCGCCAACACCCCCTGGTCCTTCTCCTCAGGGCTTCTCTCAATCCATTCTCTGCCCAGCCTGTGTCTGTGCTTGGCATTGCCCTGGCCCAGCTGCAGGACCTTGTGCTTGGTCCCATGAGGTTCGCCCAGTCCCACCTCTCAGGCCTGCCCAGGTCCCTCTGCATGGCATCCCTTCCCTCCTGCGTGCTGACTGCGTGCTGAGCTTGGTGTCAGTGGCAACTTGATCCCACTCTGTGCCACCGACAAAGGTGTTCAACAGTGCTGGCCCCAGCACTGCCCCCCGAGGAACACCGCTTGTCACTGATCTCCACCTGCCCACGGAGCCGCTGACCACGGCTCTTGGAGTGCGCCTGTCCAGCCAATGCCTCACCCACCGAGTGGCCCATCCATCACCCCCACGTCCCTCCAATTTAGAGGCAAGGATCCCGTGGGGGACGGCATCGAGTGCTTTTCACAAGTCCAGGCAGATGATGGCAGTTGTTCCTCCCCTATCCACCAGTGCTGTAACCCCACTGTAGAAGGCCACCAGATTTGTCAGGCACGATCTGCCCTTAGTGAAGCTCTGTTCGCTCCTCCTTATTTTCCATGGGCCTCGGCAGAGTTTCCAGGAGGATCTGCTCCATGATCTTGCTGGGCACAGAGGTGAGACCCACTGGCCTGTGGTTCCCCAGGTCTTCCCTTTTTCCCTTCTTAAAAGCGGGGCTGATGTTTCCCCTCTTCCAGTCTGAGGGAACTTCACCGGACTTCTCAGATACGACGGAGAGAGGCTTGGCAGCTACACCCACCAGCTCCCTCGGGACCCGCGGACGCATCCCATCGGCTCCCCCGGCCTTGTGCACGCTCAGCCCGGTGCCCCCGGCCCGGCCCCAGCCGGGTGCCCGGCGCGTTCCGGTGGGTACCGGGGCTGTGCATCACCGGGAGGGCCGGGGCCAGGACGGCACCCGGGGGGTTGCCCAGAGCCGGGTGGAGGAGGGGGGGTCCGGAGCAGGCTGGGACGGACCGCGGGGGGGTCCCGGGGGGGCTCGGCTGCTGCGGGCGGGGGGGGCGGAGCGGGGCGGGCGACGGAGCCCCCCCGGTGCCGGCGGCCACATGACCGGGCGGGCGTGCGGCGGGGCCGGGCCGGGCTCTCGCCGCCTACAAATGCGGCGATCCCGGAGCGGGGCCGCCACCGCCGCCGCCGCCGCCGCCTCCGCCGCTTCCCCCCCCGC
>NW_023303889.1:0-25456 GCF_011077185.1 Oxyura jamaicensis | reverse complement strand
CCCCCCCCCCTTCCAGCAGCGCCCAGCCCAGCCCGGCCCAGGCGGGCCCCGACGATGCCGGGGGCAGCGGAACGGCGGCGGCGGCGGCCCCAGTGACGGCCCCGCCATGTCGGTGCTGGTGGCGAGGAAGAAGAAGCAGAAGGTGGTGCGGAGATGGGAGAAGCTGCCCGGCAGGAACACCTTCTGCTGCGACGGCCGCATCATGATGGCCCGGCAGAAGGGCATCTTCTACCTGACGCTCTTCCTCATCCTCGGCACCTGCGCCCTCTTCTTCGCCTTCGAGTGAGTCCCCGCCGAGCTCCGGGGCGAGGCCGGGCCCTCACGGGGCTCCGTGCCCCCCCCGGGGAAGCCGGGCCGGTGGTCGCGGGGTGCTCTGGGGACCCGCAGGCTGAGCGCGGAGGCTGCTGGCCCGCCGCAGCCCCCTTTGCCGCTCGAGGCCGGGCGCCTGGGGGGGCTCTGCCTGCCCCTTTGGGTCAGATCTGGTCGCAGGTGGGCAATGTGGGGGGCTGCAGCCGAAAGCCCGGTACTCCCGAATGACCAGGAGCTGCCCCGTGACTCTCCCAGCTCCTTGAGTCGCTCGGAGAAGTGACCGACCCAAAAAAAGAAATTGAAAAAGCCCAAGGGTTTGGTTAATCGTGCTGGTGTTGCGGGGAGAGGGCCGGCCGGCCCCTCTTTGCCCGCTCTGGAGATGGGCCAGCCTGAACGACGACAGAACTTTCCTCCCTCGGTCTCCGTCAGCGTGTTTGTCTTGATCCTGGGGAGGCGAAGTCCTTGGCGGTGTTGGGTAACACAAAGGCTCTTTAAGCCGGGAAGGCAAGAGGAAGAACCTGCTGGCTGGCTGAGCCCTGCTTTTTCCTCCAGGTCTACAAAGCCCTCAGCACGTGCGCTGGCCTCCGAGGCACCTGCCCCGAACCAGGGAAGCTGTCTCTGCTTCCTCTGGTCCAGCATCGCCCTCCTTGCTAGCGGATACCGCTGGCGGCCTCGCAAAGGGCTTTCAGGAATGCCCCGCGGAGGCCTGCCACGTCCCGGCAGAAGCCATGGGGTGCAAGGCAGGTTCTTCCGCTTAGTCGTCGCGTAGCTTCGCAGACGGGCGTCACGCAACCGTAACGCGAGGTGGTGGGGTTCCCGAGCTCGCAGAGCCCAAATTATCCCTGACCCAGCCTGAATTCCCGGCTAAGACATGGCACTGCTGTTTGTGTGTTTGATTTCACATCCGAAAAATGGCACTCAGACTTCCTGCCTCGCGGGAACGAGTGCTGCCGCTCCACAAAACGCTCGGCGCGAGGGGTAATTGCTCTCGCTCCCTGCGGAGCCCGTCCTCGTGGGACGAGCCGAGCCGCGTCTCGCTCTGCCCTGTTCGCCCCGACCGCCGCGAGCCCCGCTGCGCTTTGAGGGGCAGCCTGAGCCAACCCTCGCTCCCAGCCCCGGCGGCGTGGTAGAGCTGCGCGTCGGGGAGCGGGGTCGCCTGTCATTTTGGGTCGTTTGCCGCTGAGCGGTTTTGGCTGGGGAGGTGAGGGAAAGGTTGGAGAAATCTAAAATGCTGACTTGGTGGTCTCAGAGCGCGGCGTCGTAATGCTTCCTGTCTGAGCCGAGAGGTAGCTTTGTTGTGAAATTGCTCGTGGGTTTTTCAATTTGGGCTGGGGATGAAACGCTGTCTTCCAACAAGGAACGCTCCGCAAGCCGTGCCGAGAAGACAGGCGGCTGGGCTGCTGGAGGCCTGGCTACCCTTTGTGCCTCCTGCCTGCATCAGGGCGCTTCTGCGTGAGGGTCTGGGCTTTCATCTTTTTGCTGGGCGTGTTCCCCGATCGTTTCAGCTCGCGGCCATTTCTTCGGTATTTACCCCCCAAATTCAGTTCTCCCCGGGGAAGTTTGTTCCGCGAAGGAACAATTTGGGGCGTCAGGATTTGGTTGTGGAGAGCAGCAGACGGGTGGGCGGAGGAGTCCTGCCAATCCCCGGACGCTGACTGCGGGGGTGCCTGTGTTTTCAGTGCCTGCTCCATTCAGCTGAATCACTTGCGCAGTCACACCTTGTCTAAGCGAGGCTGGGGGATGCCTGGAGCCAGCAAATCCCTCGCCGCGCGCGACGCGAGCCGGCGACGGTTCGCTCCTCGCCCTCCGGGCTGCGCCGGCTCGGCTCTGATTACAAACGCCCTCGCCGTAGAGCCGGCGGTGGCTGGCATCGCACGTCACGAGATGAGCCGACGGAGTCCTCCCGGCCGCCAAATGACAGCCGCTGCCGCTGGCGGCTCCGCTGCTGCCGGCTGATCTGCCGCATCTCTGGTGAAACGGCCCGCGGCCGGCTCGGCCCCGCGTGCGGGATCTTGGATGCTTCTCTTCTCTCCGCCTCGGAGCTGCGGTCTTGGAGTCGCATCCGTGCCCCGGGGAGCGGAGGAGGCCCCGAGGACGGGCCCAGCTGCTGGCGCCGTACCTGGAGGTCGGCTCCTCCCTCCCCGATAAAGCAGAGGCGCTGCGCTGGCTTCTCGGGAAGCGCCGGGCAGCCGCCGAGCGCTCTGCCCAAGGGCACCTCTCGCCACCGCCCCGGCAGCAAGCGGCTGCTTCAAGGCTGAGGCTGGTCCCCGAGGCCTGGGTTTAATTGGGTCTGCTCTCTGACGGGAACTGTGGCATGAGAAATCGTATTTAATAGCCCGTGAGCGCCGTTTTACACCTTTATTGGGTGCACAGGCTGCTGTGTGAGGGCGCTCAGCTGTCTCACCGTGCCCGTGGTGTCTGCACACGATGAGGAGCCCTGGTGAAGTCGCTGTGGGACGGAAGATGAGGGGATGGGCTATCCCCTCTCTGACTGCTGGGGGGTTCTCTTTCCAGTTTGCCAGCGCAGCTGTAGCGGCTCTCCTGAAGTGACAGGCACTCGCTTCTCCAAAGCGGCTGCAAGAGAACTCAATTTCTTTTGTCCTCAGCTTTTCAACACAAGCGAGACGTTTGTAAATGTTACAGGCAAGATAGTGCCTACAATGCCAGGCTCCTGGCTGCACGAGGGGCCGCTGTTTGCTTTTCCAATAACCGACCATGTGTATCTTTATTTCCTTTCTCTCTACATCCTTAGCTAGGCAGAGATTTCATTCTGTTTGTTTTCTGATAAATCGGAAAACCTGGGCTGACCCTTCGTGCGCCTTCACCTTCTGGTCAGTTTTCTTTCCCAAACCCCAAAGCTTCTGCGCTAATAGGGCCGTTTCAGACGTCGTCAAGAGCTGCGCAGCAGCTGATCGCTGCTGCTTCTTATTTCTTCTCTCGATAGAGTCGAGCTCGCTGGCACCCAGAGCTGTGCGGAGAGGCCGCCCCCGCGCTTTTGGGCTGCCAGGCGTGGTGAAGGTGAAGGGCCCCGAGCTTGCGGCACTGCAGCGCGGCCGCTGCTCAGGTTGTCAGGGGACGGGTTTCCACGCTGGCAGGCGGCGCCTCAGCTCCTGGAAGGCTTCTCGGGGCTGGGAGCCGCAGGTGACTCCGCTCGGGTGAGGGTTAGATGCTCGGTGATGATATTTCTTCGCTTTGACAGCGTTCGGGGTGAGCACGTGGTGTGGGCGTGCGTTGGTTCGTGGAAGTCAAGCGGGCGGTTTGCGAGCGGGGTTTCAATGAACTTCGCGCCAGAGCTTGTGCTGAGCCCTGGAGGGACCCAGAGGTGGGCTGCCCGGCCCGCAGGTCACGGCCCAATCCTGTGCTGCTCGGCGCCGGCACGGTCATTTTCCCCTTCCCCCGGACTTTGCTTAACGGGCTGGGTACAGCAGAGCTTCCAGCGGCCTCAGAAGCTCCGGCACAGCAGGCCGTGCTCCTTGCGCTCGCTGCACCTCCGTCTGTTGCCTCGCGCTGCTCCCCCCTTCCCGTTGTAATGATCTCTTTGTCTGAGCCTCCCCCCTCCCCCGTCGTGCATTGTAATGGTGCTGTTGTCTGATATTCGACGGCAAAAACGCTCAAGAGCACAGATATCGCCCTGGGAGGGGAGGAGGAGCAACATCCTTCCATCCCAACAGTGTGTCTCTGTTGGTGCTCAGCTTTCCCAAACAATGGATCTTTAAAATATCTGTTCCTCAGCAGTGTAAATGAATTACTGCGCGTAATCGCTCTGCACGCGAGGCATAGAACGAAGACTCCGCAGCGCTCCGGGTACCTGAAATCGCTTCTTTTTTCCTCCTGAGCCGGGGGCCTGGCCTGCCCCGTGCCTGTGCCGCGATGGAAGAGCCCGAGAGAGGCTGGAGAGTGCCGTTTCCCTTGCCACAGCGGAGAGGACAATTGTGTGCTCGTCTTCTGTCTCCTAAAAGTGCAGGCTTCTTCCCCTTCCCTTACCACGCCTCCTTACCGCGTAAAGCTTTGGGGTCTGCGCCTGGCAGAGCACGCCCGGAGCAGCTCACTTGCTTACAGGTAATAAATCTCTCAGCTGGTGCCACGCTGAAGAAACTTACGAAGGTTTCAGCGTGTATCTGAGGCTGGGAGCCCTGGCGTGGTTTCGGCTCAGCTTTAACGCAGCTCACGAATCCTTTTCCTAAGCCTGCAGCGTGTTCCCGGCGTTACAGCGCTTATAAAAGCCGGCATGTCAGCTGGACGAGGGTCAGGCTGCAGCCCTTGGAGGCAGACCGCGCGCGGCTTTTGCGGGAACAAACCATATTCCTTCCCAAAACGGGATCCAAGGTTGCTGTTTAATCGCTGACTGACCTGCAGCTCTCTAGCTAGACTTTGTCCTTACCGAGGGAAGGCAAAGTTATCTTAGGCTGCGGTAAGGCGGCAAGCCCGGCCCTCCGACTCTTCAGCCTGGCTTTGCGAAAGGAGGGAGCACTTTGCACGTGGACGGCTCCAAGGGTTGCGTCGTCCCGGGGAACTGCGGGGGTTCGTAGTGTCTAAAATGAACCACGTTTTGTTGCACTTGCGGTGACCATTGCTGAGAAGCACGGGGTGCGGTTAATCCTCGGAAGGCACTTTCTGTGGCACTGGAAGCTGCCCGTTGAGGGGACAGCCGGAGATTCCCACCGCTCCGGTCCGTGCCCCCTGGCTCTGGTGGTGGTGGCTTCTCCGACAAGGCTTTGGTTCCTCTCCTTTAGGTACGTCCTCGGCAGCTGCTGCCCTGGATGCCTTCTAGGCAAGATCCTTCTAGCTGGCTGGTTGCGTTTCTCACCTGTGACTCTGAGCAAGACAGGAGCTGGAAACAAAATGAAATGCTGGAACGTGTACCATGTTCTGGCCGGTTCAAACCATGGTTCTCTGGTCTTAGCTGCCTGTTGCTCCAGCGATGTTGCCCTGTGGTGGTGGGATCAGAGGGAAGCGTTGAGCAGCCTGTCTTCTGCGGGCGCCACGGGGCTCAGCAGAGTCTGCGCTCCGATGTCTTGCCGGGATTTTAGACCTTGCTGGGGTCTGATTCGCTGCCTCCTGGCGTTTCCCTACAGGTGTCGGTACCTGGCAGTCCAGCTCTCCCCAGCCATCCCCGTGTTTGCAGCAGTTCTCTTCCTGTTTGCCATGGCCACGCTCCTGCGGACGAGCTTCAGTGACCCCGGGGTGATCCCGAGAGCCCTGCCCGATGAGGCGGCCTTCATTGAGATGGAGATTGGTGAGTGCTGCAGCTGGTGGCTGGAAAAGCCTTGGTGGGTTTGGTATAGCCTAGGTTCTCTGCAGAGCCTTTTTGTCCCTGTTGTCGGGCACGACCTCCAAAAGTGGGAATGGCCTCAAACTGAGCATCTTACCTCAGAATTAAGGGTTAACCTGCTGGCTAATTCTGCTTGGCCGAGTCTCAGCTGGTACAAGACCCAGCAGGCTCTGATGCTCCTGGTAGAAAAAGCGAGGAGGAGAGCTGTCGCTCTTGTCCTGTTGTGTCGTAGCAGCAGGCCTGATCTCTGCTTGGTTCCCCCCCTCAGAGGCCACCAACGGGACCGTGCCGCAGGGTCAGCGCCCGCCCCCGCGGATTAAGAACTTCCAGATCAACAACCAGATAGTAAAGCTGAAGTATTGCTACACATGTAAGATCTTCCGTCCGCCCCGTGCCTCTCACTGCAGCATCTGTGACAACTGTGTGGGTGAGTAGAAAAGGGCTGGGGCTGTTCCTGCAGCTGGGTGCTAGGTGAGAGCCTTTGGAGGAGAGCAAGTGAAGAGCTGCTCCGGGTCTCGCTCCGTATCCTGCCTCGTACTGCGCATGCTTCCAGCAGCGATGGAGGAAGTCCAGAATGGTGTTTTCTGAACAGATGGGGACGGCCTGCCTCATCTTAAGCCCAAGGAGCTTGAGATTTGCTCAGAACCTGAAGCCAGATGGTTCGTCTTTGCCAGCATCTCTTTGGCAATAGCTGGTCTAACACAAGTCTAAATTATCCGTGTAAATGCAGAGTCCGCTCCTGAGTTTCACCGAACTGCTGGCCTTGCTGGGCCAGAGGATCCCAGCGGAGAGCTGCAGCTTCTGTGAAAGCAGCTCCTTGCACCGTCTTGGAGGCTGTTACACTGAGTGCCCTTTTTTGTCCAGCCCTCCCTTCCCTCCCCCCCACCATAGCAGCTCTTTTGGCCCTTGTACGTGCCATAATTAGCTCATATTCAGCATCCTTTCTTGAGGAAGAAATCCCATTCTTCTGGATCGCTCTCCTCCAGTACAGGTTCCCAGCCCTTTGAGCAGTCTCTTGAACCTTCTTCCGATGATCCCGATAGGACTAAAGCAGCATGCAGGTTAGATGAGAACTGCTCAGCTCCCTGACCTTCAGCCGACCTGTGTGCTGCTTTAATAAAAGCTATTATACCTCAGGTCTGTGGGAGAGAAGACACGCGTGGGGTGAAGCTCTTACACTCTACCTTAGTGCGCCGACTGACTCGACGAGTTTTGCGCTCTCTTACCTTCCACCGCCCCTTCCGATGCAGGGACCCGAGTTAGCGGAGGGGCAGACTCAATAGCCCACGGGGTCCTTGTCAGCCTTGCACGTTCCTGAGTTCAGGGCCCTGGAATAAGCACCTAGAAGCAGGCAGGACTGTGCCAGAGCAGTGCTGATCTCCATCTTCACTTCCACAGAGCGCTTCGACCATCACTGTCCCTGGGTGGGCAACTGCGTGGGGAAGAGGAACTACCGCTATTTCTACCTCTTCATCCTCTCGCTCTCACTCCTCACCATCTACATATTCACCTTCAACATAGTCTACGTAGCACTAAGTGAGTCTGGCTGCGGGGAGGTGGGTGGCTGGGCTGGCCGAGGGTGAGGGAGAACGCGGATGGTGTTCCCGACCCAGAACTGATGGAATGGGAAAGGGAAACGAACTTGGTGCAACCTGGCAGAGACCAAATGCCTCTTTCTTTGTGTTGCCAGAATCTCTGAAGATTGGGTTCCTGAACACGTTGAAGGAAACCCCAGGGACATATCCTTCCCCAGTGCCAGAAGGGTTGGCTTCTAAGTTGGTGGGGGAGTGCAAGCGGCGTTATGGGGGGTTGAAATCTTGATACTTAGGCTCTGCTGAATTTTTCAGGGCATCACCCCCCTGCCTCCTTGATTACAAGGCAAAGAGCGATTTCTGTGATTTTTGGGTGGGGGGTGAAACAGAAAACTGTGAAGGTGAAGAAGAAGCAGGGCTAACGCAGCTGAATGTCGTGACTCAGCTCGGGTGTGACTGTTTGCCTGGTCCCCAGTCCTTAACTGCTCTCACTGTACTGGAGGTGCTCATCTGTTTCTTCACCCTGTGGTCGGTGGTGGGGTTAACTGGGTTCCACACCTTCCTGGTGGCACTGAATCAGACAACCAACGAAGACGTAAGTACGGTCTCTTTGTTCCCCTGAGCCACCCTTGTTCCTCTGTGCTTCCTCTGCGACAAACAGAGCCGGTTGTCACAGCTGCATCCACCTTGCTGACGTGACCTGAGGCCGGGGTCAGATGCTGGTGGAGCAGACCTGAGCTTGTGCCCTGTCCGTTGCAGATCAAGGGTTCCTGGACTGGGAAAAACCGCGTGCAGAATCCCTACAGCCATGGCAACATAGTGAAGAACTGCTGCGAGGTGCTCTGTGGACCTCTGCCCCCCAGGTACGCTCTTGAGGAGCAGCCCTGCCGTTCTTGCCCTCTCCCCCCAAAGCCTGGGATCCCGTGGAGCTTTCCCTGCTTGGGTGCAAGACCTGGCTGCCTTTCTGCCAGCGCTCTGTGTGTGGAGGGCTTCTGGGGGGTCTCCTGGGACAGAGCCAGGTCCTCAGGGGAGGAAGGTCTTTTGTTGCCTTCCTTGCCTATTTCCAGTGATTCACGCATGTGATGAGGTCCCTAACGCTGTGTGGGAAGCAGTGGAGGAGTGACTTCCCTTCCCTGGGACAGGGCATGTAGAGGAAGCTCAGTGCGCTGGTTTGGGTGGGCTCCCACCCTCTGAACTGCGCTGCTCTCTGAGGGGCTTGGTTTTCCCAGGAGGAATGTAGGCACTCCTAAGATTAATTAGGAGTTAACTAGGACTGGGCAGAGCACAGCCTGTGTTTAGAGGGGGGAACGCCTTCCCTTGACTTCTGTCTTCCACCAGCATTTTTCCTGCGAGAAAGGAGCTGGTGCAGAAGAGGTGCGGGTCTCTGACAGCGGGACTTTGTTCTTTCAGCGTCTTGGACAGACGGGGCATCTTGCAGCAGGAGGAGAGCACAGCTCAGGAGGAGACATCCACACGGGGGTCCAGCGCTCAAGAGCCCACTGCTGCTCAGGGCCCCGGTGGGCAGGAGGAGGAGAGCAGCGCTCAGCAGAAGGACGGCAGCCTTCCTCACCCGAGTGCCGTGAGTGATCCCCTCTGGATGGGGTGCAGGCGGGCTGCCGCTTTGTCTCTGAAACTAGCTCCGCTTCGAGGGCAGGGTTGAACAGGAGACCCTTTGGTGGTCCTTTCCTTCCGAAACTGTCCCGAGAACAAGGTGCGAAGGGGCTGGGCCCGCTCCTGCTGGACTGCGAGCTGCCTGTTTCCTTAGCACGATCAGACCAGAGTACTGCTGGAGCAGTCCAGTGCTCCAGATTTTCACGAAGCTGATGCACTGCCTGCTTGGTGAGGCCCTTGCAGGCCTTGTTTCCCATTTTCCCAAGCACAGCTGAGAGCTCTGCTCCTGAGGCTGGAGGCAGGGGCTGCAGGGTAGCTGGGCCACGTCTCTGTGCACAAACAGATACTCTGTGTGTTCGTGCCAAGTCATTGCTGTCTTCTCTTCTCCAGGTCCCTGTGCCGTCCCTGAGCAACGCTGAGATGCCAGAGGAAAAGCAGCAAACGACTGGGGAGCTCCCGGTCGCATCCCAGGACGCTGGGCAAGCAGAGCACTAGCCTCTGCTTGAAAGGGAGAACTTTCTTGTTTTGTCTAATCAAAGCTGGAAGTGATTGAGGAGAGGAGGAGATGGGCTGGATGGCAGGCAAATGATTCCTCATGGCCGTTTTGCTTTAGTCGTTATTCATCTCAATGCGCAGGTGGTGTGGGCTGGCGCTGGCCATGCATGGTGGCAAAGGATAACGAGCACGAGCAGCCCACCGTGATCACTGAGGGACGCTCACCACCACCGGGGCTGGTCTCCCTGCAGGCCGAGGCAGGACCTCTTGCTCTGCAGGTTGTCCTCAACGCTAAATACTGGCTTGGTGGCCTGAGCTGTCCCTCCGCCTGGCCCTGACTGACCTGATGACTTGTGGTCAAGCAGCTCGGAAGCGATGTTAGGGTCGGCCTGCTCCCTGCTGCTGAGGAATCCTGATGGGAAGGAGAAAGTGATTAATGGCAGTAACGTCCTCTCTCCCCTCCTCCCTCCTTCCTCTAATCTGTGGCATTGTTTTATTGGTTAACGTGGCAGGGGTTGTCAGGAGACATTTTGGTGCCAAAAGGGCCGAAAAAACTGGGAAGGTATTCTGCTGGCAGTGTTTCTTAAAGTAGCTTCCTTCCCTTGCTCCCTCTTCTCACGCGACTCGGCAGGTGTCAGAGCAGTCGTGGCGGGGGCCCTCCCTCGTGTCCTTCCCTGCAGCTCACCCGTACGGGGCTGGGGGAAGGAGCGGGGCAGCCAGCCCCGTCCTCCTGCGTCCTCCTGCTCGGCTCTGCCCCGTGCCTGCCGCAGCGTGGCAGGGTGTGCCGAGCTGCAGGGGAGGACCTGCCTGCCTTGCTGCCTCCCAGGCTTGTGCCAGGGCTTGGACGTGCTCCTGGGTGCCTGCGCCGAGCACGGGCTCTCTCCCGCCCTTCCCCGCTGGGCTGTGGCACGCCGCTCTGCGCAACCTCGGCCCCGATTCTGTGTCGTGTTGTCGTGTCCCGTGCCCCCTCCCCGCCCCTTGCCCTGCATTTCTCAGCCGTCCTTGGCTGGCTTTCAGAGCCTTGAAGCTCCCCCGGGCTTTGCCGGCCGGCTTGGCTGCGTGGTGGCCCCCCCAGCAGAGGATGGAGGAGAGGCCGAGCGGTGGTGGCAACCCCGGTGCTGCGGGCTCCTCTTCCACTGCAGCGCTCCCTCCCCGGGGGCTGCTGATGGCCGCTGCCGGCCCCTGCGGAGGCTGGAGACGGAGGGAAGGCCGCGATGTGCCCTGGCAGCTCTCCATCCCCTGCCGGGTGTGCTCGGTGCTGCTGCCTCCCGTGGACATGCAGCAAATGGACGGTGGGTGGAGATGTCGCAGGAGGGCCCTGCAGGGGCGGCCCAGCTTGCTTCTCCGCCTGGCAGCGCCTTCCTCCTTCCGTGCCCTCCCGCTTCGTGCTGCTTTCAGTACCGTGGCGTGGAACAGAGCCGGGGGAGCCTGGTCCCTGCAGCTGCTCGAGCTGCTCCTTGCCAGCGCCCGAACGAGCTCTGGGTCCCACCACGCGGGGCTGGAGCCGCTGACACCCTACGGCCAGCCCGGCTCTGGTGCCCTCGCTGGTCCTGTGCACAGCCAGAGCTGCCGCTCCTCTCCCGCCTGCCCCAACGCGCTACTGACCAAATCTCAAACTCGTTGCGAAAAAAGTGTATTTTTTTGGTTTTACTAATCTATTTTCTAATGCGGTGTGTCGAGTGCTGCCTGCTGGGGCCGTCACGGATGCTGCCTGCACCTGTGGTTCCTGTCTGCTCTGTTCAGGTTCTTGTGAAGGAAGTGGGGGTAGGGTGAGGGTTGGTTTTTCTTTTTTTTCTTTTTTTTTTTCTTTCTTTTTTTTTTTTTTTCTTTCTTTCTTTTTTTTTTTTTTGAAACAATGAAGGAAACTTAATTGGTTTGGAAAATGGCTGAGCTGTAGCCTCTGCCTGTCTCTGTCTGTGCCTCCCAAAGCGGGCTGCCTCCTTCTCCGTCCCCTGGGGCTTTCCAGCCTCTGCGTCTCCCCCATCCACGGTGTCCCCCCCCCTTGCCTTATCTGTGTCCTGCTGTCCCCGACAATGGGGGCCGTGGGCTGCAGCAGGAGGCTGCCCTGGGAAGCTGAACTACCTGCAGCTTCACTGAAAGGACGCCGCTCTCTTCCCCAAGCCTTTGGGGCAGGTAGGAAGCAGGCTGAAGGCCAGAGCACGCTTTTATTGAGACCAAGCACAAAGGAACAAAACTCGGGGCCCTGGCGCTGCGCGGGAGCTGGAGCTGGATGAGTGCAGCCGTGAGAGCTGGGGCCGGATGAGCGCTGCGGTGCCTTCGAGCCCAGGGCGTTGTTACCCGTGGGCTCCTCTACTGGTGCCTTCCCCGACCGGCTCCTGGCCCCGGCAGTGCTGCAGCTCCCCTGCCTAAGGGGCAGCCGGTGCTGGGAGGGGGGCACCTGCCTGTCTGCAAGGGGCCGTCCTGCGGGGCCCTGGGGACAGCCTCGTCCACCTCTGGGCAGCGCGGCGCTCGGCCCCGCTCCTCCAACATCCCCTCCGGAGCAGGCTGCTGAGTGTCAGTTCTCACCCCAGCCTTCCTCCTGAGGCTGGGCTGCTCTCAGGGCTTGGCTGAAGTTCTCCCAACAGCCTGCAAGGAAGTCGACAGGGGAAGGCGGCACCCTCCCTGCTGCTGGCGACGTTTCCTCAGTGCCTCTGCTTGCTTGCACCCATCCGCTCAGCAGTGGGTGTGCTCTGTCCGTGCCATCCCTGTCCTTGCAGGCTCCCCTGCGCTCACGTTTGCTCAGCCCAGCCAACGAGGGCTCCTGGAGGAGCTCCTGAAGCTGTGGACAAAATGGGGCGAGCCCAGGAGGGGCAGCCCAGCCCCGGCTTGCAGACCTGTGGCATCACCTGGGCTCGCCCACGGTGTCCGGAGCACCCACTGCATGGCACGGTGAGCGTGGGGCCGTGGTGTGAGGCAGCACAGAACATCCCGGGGCAGCAAACCTCGGGGGCTGAGCCCGCCTGCAGAGCAGCTCCTGCCATGGGGTCCCATCCCTGGGGCTTGCCCGCACCCCGGCAAGCTTCCCCTCCTGTCCACTGCTGGGCCAGAGCCGGCAAAGCGCTTTGGGGGATCAGGAGGACTCCGCTGGGGACAAAGCCCCCAGCTGCCCCTCAGGGCCTGCCAGCTCGGCCTCCTCCCGGCTGCCGTCCAGGGTCTCGGATCCTTCGAAGCAACCCGAGTCCCGCGGGATGTCCCCCTTGGGCTCCGAGGGCGAAGGCTGGGCTTCAGAGCTGTCACCTTCCTCCGACTCGCTCGCTGCTGGGGGCGAGAGGACAAAGCATCAGCGGGTGCCCGGGCTGCTGCCCCCCGGCCAGCGTTGGGGCCGGCGTGGGACGTCCCCTGCCACCTGCCCAGCCCTTACTGTCATAATCCAGGAGGAGCTCGGCGGCCGTGAGCAGCTTGACGCGGTGCTGGGGGTCCGTGATGTTCAGCTCGTTGAGGTGGGTCTCCCGCAGCTCCTTGAAGTCCTCCAGGGTCTGGTAGCCGTTCAGTAGCAGGGTGGAGGTGTGCTCCTGCAGCAGGGGGGGGGATGAGACATCCTCATACATCCTGCATTGCTCTGCTCCTCCTCACATCCCCTCCCCGCCTCTCCTGGGCTGCCCGGGTGCCCCGTGGGTCCCCGTCGCTCACCTGCAGGTTGATGCGCTCCAGCAGCTCGTGGAGCGTCTTGGGCTTGGGCCGCTTGCTCTTGCCCTGGCCCCGGCTCTTGCGGGCAGGGGCCATCTCCTCGGGGATGATGTCCACGTAGATGAACTTGAAGGAGCCCACCTTGTTGTTGAGCAGCCCCGTCCAGGTGCCCACGGGCGGCTTCTCGATGATGCCGATGATGTCCCCTTTCTGGGCCAAAGGAGACGGGGGCGTGAAGGCAGGAGCGGGGACGGAGGAGCCACCACCACACCCCGCTCCCTCAGGGCCATCCCCGGCCGTCCCCAGCCCAGGCTCACCCGCAGCTTCAGCGAGTCCTTGTCGTAGGGGCTCGGCGTGAAGTCCGTGTGGACGCGGGCCCTGCCGCAGAAGGGGCCTGTGTAGGCCGGGCCGCTGTCCTCCAGCCGCAGGCTGTCCCGGTTGTTGGGGCTGGGGCTGGACGCCTCGCTGCCTGCGGAGGGGACGGGGACCGGGGGGTCAGGACGGGGTCCTGGGTGAGGGGCTGGGGGCCGGCTGGGGGCCGTGCTCACCGCTGGACAGCTGCCGGCTGACGGCCGGGTGCGCGTCTTCCTCCATCTCCAGGTAGGACAGGGGCACCTTCTCGTGGCTCGGCTCCTCCGTGCTGCTGGCTGGGGACAGTGGGGACGGGGACCCCTCCTCCTCCGCCTCTGCCTGCCGGGGGGAGCGGGCTTGGTGCCAGGGAGCAAGGGCCGTGGCCCTGCACCCCCGGGTACCCTGCTCACCTTCCCCTCGGCCAGCGCCTTCACCGCCATCCTGCCCATCTTGCGGTTCATGGTGCGGGAGATGACGGCCCGCCACTTCTTGCCCAGCTTCATCCCGCTGCTCCGCGCCGCCTCCTCGGGGGCAGCGCTGCTGGGCTCATCCTCGGGGATCTGGCGGGGGGGGAAGGAGAGGGCGTGGGGCTGCAGGGCTCCCCGGGGAGCAGCACCCCAAAGCCAGGTACTGGGGCTGCCCCACAGCACCTGGGCTCGGGGAAGGGGGCTGAGGAAGGGGCTGTGGGTGAGGACGGGCACTCACATTCTCATCCAGATTGAACTCCTTCTCGCTCGCCACAGGGGAGCTGACTTTGGCCTTGGCAAAGTCCTTGAAGCTGCTGGAGCGCTGGAGGGAGAGCTGGGGGCAGATGGAGAGGGGTGAGGGCTCCTGGCGCCTCCTGCATGAGGTTCTCCCCCCTTGTTCCCCAAGATCCTGCATGCATCAGAGGTTCCTGAAGCCCTTGCCAGCCCTTGGCCACAGACCTGCTCCTTCCTCGCCTAGTTCTCCTTTTCGTCAGCAAAACCCAGCGTCATTTACTCTTTATTTTTGCTCTGCTCCCGGGATCAGTGCCGCTCAGCCCGCCAGACCCAGGCAGTTCGAACCCTCTGCGTCTCCTCCGCATCTCCTCGAGCTGAAACCTCCTCGCGCTGCGGTTGCCACCCCGGCCTCCTCGCTGCGTGGCCGCCCGCCTGGGAGCGTGTTGCGAGATCGGCCCGCGGCGGGGAGGAGCCGGTGTTGCAAGAGCAGCCGGCGCTAGCGCAGCGCCGAGCAAACCGCGAGCTCTGGGGGGGCACCGGCTGCCCCGCGGGGGCCGTGCCCCTGGCAGCTCTGCAAAAATGGAGCGAGAGGGAAGTGAGAGCAGCGGGTGCGGCCGGGCCGGGCAGGGGATGCCCAGCGGGGGCCTGCCGGGCTCTCTGGGACGTCCCTGCTCCAGGGGGATGCTTCACCCAGATTTTCCCCGGCAGCTGGGAGCTTCCCGGAGCGGGGCCTTCCCCCTCCTGGGCACACGGCGGCTGGCAAGGACCGTCTGCCCCCGCTGCAGGCCTGGAGGTGCCGTGCCGGTGCCGTGCTGGTGCAGGACTGCTGGAGGAAGCAGCCGACACACGTGACGGGGCTGCAGCCTTGCACTGCCTCGACCGCAGACACCTTGCTGGGAGCTGCGAGCCCGGCAGCCCGCGCGGCACCTCCGTCATCCTCTGCCCGGGCAGGAAATGGCAGCGGTCGCCCACAGCGCGGGGAGCAGCGGGGAGGGGGAGCCTCTGCCCCCAGGCACAGCCCTGCCGGTCCCCTTGGTCCCCCTGCCTGCATCCACACAAGCGTGGGGGTCTGAGCATCCCCAGCCCACTGCTGCGGCCGTTTCTGCCTCCTGCAGCACCCCGGGGATGTGGTGCTGCCCGCCTGCTGCTGCTTGTGAGCTGGGAGCAGATGGGGGCACTGGGTTGCAGCCGTGTGTCCCAGGGCCAGAGCAGGGCGTGGGCGAGGGCAGCCGCAAGCAAGGACCATGCAAGCAAGGCGACAGTGGCTTTGGTGGCAGGGCCTGGCTGCTGGCAGCGCCATCCCCGGGCCCCAAGGGGCTCTGCCCCACGGCCACCCCAGATGCTCACATCTCCCCATCCGCCCTGCCCCAGGTCCCGCAGGTGGAGGGTGGGCATCCCGGGCTGTGCGGGGACCCCCAGGGCAGCCTGGTCCCGCGGGCTCTCACCTTCCTGTGGCACGGCTCCTTGTCACTGGCGTTGGAGGGCTTGCGGCGCAGCATGGTGCTGGGGCCCCGGGGCAGAGCGCAGCGCTGGAGCAGCGCCTGGCAGGGCACGTACCGAGGCGCCGGCACCGAGGCCGGGAAGCGCACAGGAAGCCAGCGGTCACATGAGAGGTGCTTGCAGCGGCGCAGCTCGGGGCTCGCTAGCTGGGCCAGGAGGAAGGAAGACCTCCTCGAAGCGGCCGCCCTGCCCGGGGCCCCTGAGAGGGGTGCCAGCCTCGCGCCCCGGTGCCCACCGGCAGTGCCGTGGATGGGCTCGGTGTTCCCCCCGGGTAGAAGAGGAGGGTCCCCTGCCTGTCTGCTGTGCCCCCTCCTCGTGGCCCTTCGTGCTCCTTGGCCAACCCCTTCATGGGACGCTGGGGCTGGGATGTCCCCTGCACCCGCAGGTCAGCCCCGCGCTGCAGAGGGGCGGCTGGCCCCAGGTGGGACGGGCACACCGGCACCTTGCCCTGGCACACCAGCACCTCACGCCCCCGTCGGTGTTGACACTGTTTAATTGCAAGGATGAAAATAATAATTATAAAAAAAAAAAAAAAGGCAAAACAAGGAAGTGAGCGGTGGTGAGAAGAAGCTGCCTCAGCAGGGGAGGAGTCAGGGTCAGGCCTGCAGCTCAGCGAGGAGCACGGAGATGAGCGAGCTGATGGCCAGCGTGCCCAGCGTGGCGGCGGCGGCGGTGCTGGTGCTGGCCAGCGGGAAGGGCTCGGTGTTCCTCTGCAGCCAGCGGTACTCCTCCTCCAGCTGCTGCCGCTGCAGCTCCGGCCCCACGCGTGCCCGGATGGTCTCGTAGTAGGCGTTCAGGTACTTTATCTGCAGCCGGGTGTCATAGGCAGCTGCAGAGGACCGTCCTGGTGGTCCCAGCCCATTCACCTGCCCCAGCCCCTCTGCACCTCTCTGTCCATGTTGCCATCCCTGCCTCAGCCCCGTTTGCCCACCGTGGCTCCCTGGTTTCCCGTTCACCCGCTCCCAGCGCCCCGTACCTGCTCCTGCGACAGGAGGCTGATGTCGATGAGGTTGCGGTCATAGGGCACCAGCGACACCACCTCGAAGGTCAGGAAGGGCTCCTCCCCGGTCGGGTGCTGCTGGGGGGAGGCTGTGAGGTGGGTGCCCCCCCACTCTTTGCCTGGCACAACTCCCCGGGCACTGCCCGTCTAGTGACGGGAGCAGGGGAGGGCCCGAGCCACCTCTTCCCCTGCCACCCCTCACCATGCCCAAGTCCCCCCTGCCCTGGGAACGAAGGTTGGTGTGGGGAGAGGAGGCAGCTCCAGGCTCCCCGGGCAGCTGGGTGAGCAGGGACAGCGTTACCTTGGTCTGCGCCTCCACCACGAGGGCGATGTCCTCGATGCGGATGCCGAACTCTCCATCCCGGTAGTAGCCGGGCTCTGGGGACAGGAACAGTGCCCAGCAAGTCCCAAGCCCCAGCAACCCCCCCCCCAGCCCATCCCCGCCCGTGGAGAGCCCCGGGGTTGGCTCCCCAGCAGGGCAGAAAGTTGGGGACCTGCTTCCTTGGCACAGCCCTGCTACGCCGGGGCCATGCCCTAGAGCCCGAGGTGGCACGGCCGGCAGGACCCGCGCCGGGGGCACCTACCTATGGAGGTGAACATGCCCGCAGCCAGCGGCACGTTGTTGGACTGGAAACCCACGGGCCCTGTGGGGGACACCGGGCGGGTTACGGGAAGGGGGAGAAATACTCAGGGGGTGCCTGCCCGCAGCGAGCGGCGGGGCTGGGCTGGGACAAGCCCCCTGTGCGCCCTGTCCCTGCTCCCTGCCGCTCGTCCTGTGCCCCGGAGCCGGCCCCCAGCACCTACACTCATGGACCGAGAGGAAGTTGCCGATGCCGTGGCCGGTCCCGTGGCCGTAGTTGAGCCCCACGTCCCAGAGCGCCCGGCGGGCGAAGGACTCCACGTTTCTCCCTGGAGGATGAGGACGTGGGATGGGGCTGGAGAGCGGTGAGGGCACCCCCTGCCCTGCTCCCCCCGTGCCAGAAGTGGCACCCACCGGCCGTGTTGGGGGGGGAAGACGAGGCGGGAGAGGTCGATGTTGCCCATCAGCACGCGGGTGTAGGCTTCCTAAGAGCGGCACGGGGGGCGGGGGGGGACTGAGCATGGTGCCGCGGGGATGTCCCCGTCCCCCCCCGTGCTGGGGGTCCAGCCTCAGCCTCCGGCAACAGCCCCAGCTCCATGGCTGGGATGGCCCCATGGTGCCAGCACCTTCTGGAGCGGGGTCGGCGTGCCCCAGTGCACGGTCCTCGTGATGTCTGTGGTGCCATCCCTGAAAATGGGGACATGAGCGGGGGCCCCGACTCCTGCAGCCACGATAGGGGCACGGAGGGACGGGGAGACAGGGTGGGATACGCACAGGTACTGCCCGCCGGTGTCCGACAGGTACATCTCATCCACCGACAGCTTCCTTGTGCTGGTGTTGGATGGGCTGGGGAGGAAAGGAGGGTGACAGCCCCCGCCACGGTACCCGGGATGCCCTGCCAGCTCCGCATCCCCGGTCCCCGACCCCAAACCTGTAGTGGGCGAGCGCCGCGTTGAGCCCGCTGGCCGAGATGGACTCGAAGCTGGGCCCGCGGCTGTGCTGCTGGGCCCTGGAAGGCAATGTGGGGGGGGGAGAGAGATGCCGGGGGGGGTCCCTGGCACCCTGTGCTGGCACCCCCCGGGTGTGGTGGTGGGTGGTCGGCACTGACCGTCGGAGGGCATCGATGTGGCGGGCACCCAAAAACTCGTCCACCTGCCCCTGCGGCACTGTCTTCTCCAACCACAGCAGGTACTGGATGACAGCCACCGCGTCCCGAACCTGGGCACAGCCCATTGGCGTCGGGCGGGAGTGTGTGTGTGTGGGGGGGGGACAGCACCCAAAGGAGCCCCCCCCGTCCCCCTTCTGCTGCTGGGTGAGGAGGTGGGGACAGCCCTTACGTGAACGGCTCGCAGCAGCTCCTGCTCCTTGCCGTTCTTCACAGCCTTGGCCAGCATCACCGGGGAGTAGCTGTCCTCCAGCAGCTTCTCCTGCGGAGGAGACGGCGGCGGGGCATGGCCACCCAGCCCCAGCTCCGGGCAGGCCGCGGGCACGTGCGGCGCAGCCTCACCTGGGGAATGACGCCGTAGAGGCCGTAGGTGGTGTACTCGGTGCCCAGCCACACCGTGACGTTGCCCTGGGCGTAGCGCTGGAGGTGGGTGCGTGCCTGGCTGTAGTTCCGCAGCTCCACGCAGAGCCGCCCGGGGCAGTCGGCCCGCAGGGATTGCCGTGCCTCTGCCGTCAGGCGCGCCTCGTCCACGAACAGGCTGGGGGCAGGACCTGGGCTGGCTCCCGGGGTCTGTTCCCCCCCCTCTCAAGGCCCGGCCATGGGGGAACAGCAGTGGAGGGGAAGGGGCTGGGAGGAGGGCGGCTGGACCCCGGGGTTTTATCGGGAGGGATGAGGCTGGAGCCGAGGCGGTGCGGGGAGGGATGGGGCCAGGGACAGCGTGAGGCTTGGAGAGGGGGTGCAATGGGGCACAGGGGGATGTGGCAGGTCTGGGGGAAGGGTTGGCAGGGGGCTTCATGGGAGAAGGGAAGAGGGTCGGGGCAGGACCCATCCCCGCAGGTAGGGGCTGCCCACCTGATGTCGGTGCTGGTCAGGAGGGTGTAGGAGTAGAAGACAGGGTTGTAGGGGATGTCATCTCCACGGAGGTTGAAGAGCCCTGCCGGGGGAGGGAGGACATCAGAACCCGCGTCCACCAGTGGCCCTGGGCTGCTGCCCCAGGTCTCGGCAGTGCCGCGGCCCCGGCACCGACGGCAGCCCTGCCGTGGCTACTCACAGGCGGTCTCCTCCAGCCCCGAGAGCAGCACAGCCGTGGGGCTCCGTGTGTGCGCCTCCATCTGCTGCCGGATCCCGGCCACCTTCTCCTGCCAGCTGCTCCCTGGGAGGGGGGTGAGCCAGCGGCTCAGCTTGCGCCCACCCCAGCGAGGCCAGGGGGGTTTGGGTGGGGGCAGGCGCACCCGTGAACTCCGCCGGGAGGCTGTAGATCTCGCCGGAGGCCGGAGGGGGTCTCTGGTCGCCCCACACTTGGTCCACGAGGTTGGTCTCCATGGGCAGCAAGGTCCTGCCGGAGCCCTGTAGAGCCTGGCTGTAGCTGTTCCAGGTGTCTGAAGGGGAAAAGCAGCCCATGGAGGGGGGGGGGGACATGCAGCAAAGACCTCCCACTCCACAGCCAGGGGCCACTCGTGCACCCCATCAAGCAGGGTGCCCCCCCCGTGCCGACCAACCTTACCGATGGAGAAGAGGAAGGGGTCCAGGCTGACATTCCCCCCCGCAGGAACCGACTCCAGGATCCACTGCCCGATGGACTTGATCCATGCTGCAAGAGAGAGGCAGGTGGTGGGGCGCCCAGGCGTGCGGACCCCCCCTGAGCCCCCCCCATCCTGCCCTCACTGACTTGTCCTCTGCAGCTCCCAGTTGCAGTCCAGCTGCCGCTCCGCCTGCGTCCAGTAGCGGCTGTCGGTCCACAGGGCCGCCCTGTCCTGTGTCACCACCACGGTGCCTGGGGTGGCAGCGGGGACTCAGGCATCTCCTCTCCCCCTGCCAGGCTCCCCCAGGTCCTGCGGGGACCCCCCCCAGGGTGGGGAGCCCAGCGGCCGAGGGCAGGTCCCCGCAGTGGCGAGGATGCTCTCACCCGCAGAGCCGGTGAAGCCGGTGAGCCAGCCCAGACGGGAGTCCCGCTCGGCGATGTACTCACTCTGGAGATGAGGATGGAGCCGTGAGAAGTGGCTGGGGGTGCTGTCCCCCACCCTGGGGCACCGGGGGGGGGGCTGTCCCCTTACCATGTGGGCGTCCGTGGAGGGCACGATGTAGGCGTGGATGCTGCGGGCGCGCATGGCATCCCGCAGAGCGGCGAGCCGCGCCGTGGTGTTGGTGGCCGTGGGGGGCAGGTACTGGGGGCACAAGGGGGCACACAGGGGTTTGGGGGGGGGGGGGGGAGCCCTGCGTGGGGGTTCCCCGGGGGGGGGCGGGCCCTGTGCACAGCAGGGGGGACTCACCGGTGGGTCCACAGAGCAGTCCCGAATGTCAGTCCTGGGGGAGGCGGCCTGCTGCGTGCGTCCTGGGGTGCAGGCTGGGGTGCAGGGGGAGGCCAGAGCCTCAGCAGGAGCTCCAGCTCCTGGTCAGCCCCAGGCAGAGGCACGTGCCCCTGGCACGCCTTGGGGAACGGACCCCCTGGGCACAGCGGGATGGCCACCATGGGCAAGGTGGGATGGCCACGATGGGCACGGCGGGATGGTCACAAGGCACAGCTGAGGCACTGGGGAGCAGGCAGGAGCCAGCCCCGTGCTGAGCATCCCTGGGGCTGGGACCTGTCTGGGAGCTGGGGCTGTGCCCCGGGGGCTGGAGCAGCAGAACAGCCCCCCCCAGGGGGAAACCCACCCATGTTTCACCCCCACCAGGCAAGCAAAACACTGAGGCGCACCGTGCTGGGGCTGGATGGGGGTCCCTGGATGTGGTCCCCGTCCCCACCCAGCCCTGCCACGGGGACGTCCCCCACATACCCTGGAGAAGGAGCAGCCAGGCTGCGATCCACCGGGAGGGCTGCATGGCTGCTCGGCCGTCCCCGAGCTGCTGGCAGAGGAAGAGACGTTTCGGCAGTGCCGGGGGTGACAGGTCCCTCCTCCTGCGCCTTTGCCCCAGGGGCGGAGGGATACTTGGATGACAGAGCCAAGGCCCCCGAGCAAATACTGGGGGGGGGTCGTTGCCCTATTCACTGAGTGCTTCTCCCTTCCAGATAACCAGATAACAGTAAACAGCCAAATCCGCACAAAGTCCAAAGATCCTCCTGGAAGCAGAGGTGGAGCTGTGCCAGCTCAGCCTGGCACGTCCCAGCTGCCCGGGCTGCTAACGAAGAGCTCCGTGGGGTGCTGAGCCCCCGAGCCCCCGGGGACCCCCCCTTCTCCAGAAATACCCCCCCCGGGGGAGAGGCTGTCCCGTGGAGCTGGGTTGCGGGCACGGCACCGTCCTCACCCGGCTGTGCCCTTCGTCCCCCTGAGCCGGTGTGCTCGGGCCCGCCGTGGTCTCCACCTTGCAAAAAGAGCTGATGCGAGGCGTAACGAGCCTCGAGCCCGGGCCCTGCCTCGTTTATGGCGCACGTGTTTCCTCCCCCTGGTTTAACGACCGCTCTGCCGCTGCTGCCGAAGGGAAAGCCCGGCTGCAGCGGTGGGAAGGTGGTGGGCACCTTCCGGGGGGGAGATGTGCAGTGCCAGCCCCCCTCCACCGCCGTGGCAGCAGGACCTCGTGCAGGCTAGCTGGCGGGATACAAGCTGCTGGCCGTGCGGTAGGTCCTACAGTAAACAAGCGGATGCTTTACAAGCAAACCTCCCCGAGAAGACACCAGCTGGGCAGCGGGCTCGGCGTCCCTGCGGGCCCCGTGCGGTGGGCAGGGAGGGGGCTCTGCCGGCTGGCCCCCGTCCCGGGGCATCTCCCACGCGAGTTTTTGCCCCCCCCCCCCCGCCGCGCCACCCCCCGCAGCAGGCAGGGATGCTGAGCCCTCGACCGTGTCGCTGGGGTGCTGCCGGCCACGAGGTGGCACCACGACCCCGCCGCGGGCAGTCCCCTGTCCCCTGTCCCCTGTCCCCTGTCCCCTGTCTCCTGCCCCAGCCCCTGCGGAGCCCGAGGGGAGCGGGGGGGGGGGGTGGGTTGCAGCAGCAGGAGCCGGGGGCATCGCCCCCCGTGTCTGCAGCCACGCTTGAGACCGGACGCGGTCATGTCACGGGTGGGCCGGGGTCACCTCCCCGGGTCCCCCGTTTGGGTTCTCCCCGGGTTGGGGCGGCGGACGGGACACGTGGGGGGGATCCGTGCCCCGGCAGCTCCGAGCAGGGGCAGGACAGGGCCGGGTGGGGGAAGCTGCCTGCGATTGTCACGGACACGAAAAGTTTCAGGAGGCTGCATCACGCAGGTTGTCACGGCGACCATCAGGCAGCGCTTTGCTTCCGTCCTGGCAATTAGCAAAGCACGTTAATCAGCGAATCACAGAATCACCCAGGTTGGGAGACACCCCCGAGATCACCCCGGCCCTAACGCTACCAAATCCTCCGCTAAACCACGTCGCCAAGCTCTACATCTGCCGCGCATCCTCTCCCAGCTCCGGCCGCCCCCCGGGGACCCCCCCAAGGCAAGGAGCTCGCCGGGGGCCGCCGCGAGCCAGGCAGCGTCAACCGGACGAGGCTCATCCAGCGCCGCGCGTCCGGTGGGGCCCGTCCCTCCCGCGGGAGGTTTCCTCGAAGACGGGGCCGGAGGAAGGCTTGGGGGAGACATCCTCCCTTTGTGGGCTATTGTTAGCCTTCCGCCACCTGCGGGGCCGCGGCGTGACTCAGGCCGGGGTGATGCGCCCGAGCAAACAGGACGCGCACGGGGCGGGAGGGAGCCCGCTGCGGCCCCGGGAATGCGGAAGCGAGGGTGTGAGGATCCAGAGAAAATTCCCCCCGCACCCCCCCCGTGATGGAGAAGCTGGGAGCCCCTGCCTGATGGACACGAGAGGGGGGACACAGCGGTCACCACCTGCCTGCGTGGGTGTCTCGGCTTCCACCGTGTGGGTACCTGCAGGAGCTGTCGCATCATGGCTGTGGGGACCCCCCCGTGGGGCGTGGAGCTGTCACTTCCCTTTGTCCATCTGCGGATCCCCGCGCGTGTCCCGGCTGTGCCTCAGTCGGTACCGCCTTGGTGACCTTACGGAGGCAGTTTTGGGGTGCCTTGTGGGTGTCTTGCGCCTCTGCTGCCCTGGTCTGCACGGAAGAGTTGAGGTCGGAGGGGACCTCTCTAGGTCACCGAGCCCCCTGCTCAGGCAGGGACACCCAGAGCAGGTGGCCCAGGACCACTTCCCACCTGCTTTTAAATCTTGCCCAGGAGGGAGGCCCCGTAGCCTCTCTGGTCACCCTCAGAGTAAAACGGGGTTCCTGAAGGTCAGACACGCCATGTTTTGCTTTGTGCCTATTGCCTCTTGTCCTGTTGTCATCGTTATCATCTTCAGAAGAGCCTGTCTCTGTCCCCTTCGCACTCTCAGGTCTTTATAGGCTTTGGTAAGATTTCCACGTGTTCCGCACTCCGCACATGCAACCCCTGGTCCCGCCTGAGCCTTCTCTTCTCTGTGCGGAAGGATCCCAGCTCGTTCAGCCTTTTGCCACGGGAGAGATACTCCAGTCACCTCCCTGGCCCTTCGTCAGACCCTGTCCCGTGTGTGTGTCTGTGTTGCCCTTGCACTGAGGAGCCCCGAACTGGGCATGGTGCTTCAGTCACGGCTTCGCCTGCGCTGAGTGGAGGGGAAGGATCAACCTTCCTCCACCTGCTGCATGTCTGCTGCAGCCCAGGGCGCTCCTGGTCTTTGCGGCAAGGGCACGGTCGTGGAACGATAGAATCAGGCTCACAGAACGGTTCGGGTTGGCAGGGACCTCGAAGCCCACCCGGTTCCAACCCCCTGCCGTGGGCAGGGACCTCCCCCACCAGCCCAGGATGCCCAAAGCCCCGACCAAGTTGAACATCTGCAGGGATGGGGCACCCACAGCTCCTCTGGGCAGCCTGTTCAGTGCCTCACCGCCCTCACAGTGAAGAATTTCTTCCTTGTATCCAGTCTAAACCTACCCTCTTTTCGTTTAAAGCCATTACCCTTGTTCTATCACTACAGTCCCTCACAAGGAGTCCCTCCCCGGCCTTCTTTGGGCTGGGGGCCCAGAGCTGAGCGCAGGGCTCCAGGTGGGGGCTCAAGAGGGCAGAGCAGAGGGGGACAATCCCCTCCCTCACCCTGCTGGCCACGCTGCTGGTGGTGCAGCCCAGGGTAGGGCTGGCTTTCTGGGCTGCAAGCACACATTGCCGGCTCCTGTCAAGCTTCTCATCCGCCAACACCCCCTGGTCCTTCTCCTCAGGGCTTCTCTCAATCCATTCTCTGCCCAGCCTGTGTCTGTGCTTGGCATTGCCCTGGCCCAGCTGCAGGACCTTGTGCTTGGTCCCATGAGGTTCGCCCAGTCCCACCTCTCAGGCCTGCCCAGGTCCCTCTGCATGGCATCCCTTCCCTCCTGCGTGCTGACTGCGTGCTGAGCTTGGTGTCAGTGGCAACTTGATCCCACTCTGTGCCACCGACAAAGGTGTTCAACAGTGCTGGCCCCAGCACTGCCCCCCGAGGAACACCGCTTGTCACTGATCTCCACCTGCCCACGGAGCCGCTGACCACGGCTCTTGGAGTGCGCCTGTCCAGCCAATGCCTCACCCACCGAGTGGCCCATCCATCACCCCCACGTCCCTCCAATTTAGAGGCAAGGATCCCGTGGGGGACGGCATCGAGTGCTTTTCACAAGTCCAGGCAGATGATGGCAGTTGTTCCTCCCCTATCCACCAGTGCTGTAACCCCACTGTAGAAGGCCACCAGATTTGTCAGGCACGATCTGCCCTTAGTGAAGCTCTGTTCGCTCCTCCTTATTTTCCATGGGCCTCGGCAGAGTTTCCAGGAGGATCTGCTCCATGATCTTGCTGGGCACAGAGGTGAGACCCACTGGCCTGTGGTTCCCCAGGTCTTCCCTTTTTCCCTTCTTAAAAGCGGGGCTGATGTTTCCCCTCTTCCAGTCTGAGGGAACTTCACCGGACTTCTCAGATACGACGGAGAGAGGCTTGGCAGCTACACCCACCAGCTCCCTCGGGACCCGCGGACGCATCCCATCGGCTCCCCCGGCCTTGTGCACGCTCAGCCCGGTGCCCCCGGCCCGGCCCCAGCCGGGTGCCCGGCGCGTTCCGGTGGGTACCGGGGCTGTGCATCACCGGGAGGGCCGGGGCCAGGACGGCACCCGGGGGGTTGCCCAGAGCCGGGTGGAGGAGGGGGGGTCCGGAGCAGGCTGGGACGGACCGCGGGGGGGTCCCGGGGGGGCTCGGCTGCTGCGGGCGGGGGGGGCGGAGCGGGGCGGGCGACGGAGCCCCCCCGGTGCCGGCGGCCACATGACCGGGCGGGCGTGCGGCGGGGCCGGGCCGGGCTCTCGCCGCCTACAAATGCGGCGATCCCGGAGCGGGGCCGCCACCGCCGCCGCCGCCGCCGCCTCCGCCGCTTCCCCCCCCGC